>NW_006800161.1:376709-435836 GCF_000485575.1 Poecilia formosa | reverse complement strand
CTGGTTAGACAGGATCTAATTTAGGAGTATGAATTGGATGCAAGCCACACTTTTAGTTGAGCTTAATCTGATTTCCTGTTCCATCTTCCTCCAGCTCCATATAACAGTTCAGACGGGGCGTTCACTGCCGTCTATGAAAAAGTGTCACTGCTGTCCATCTCCACAGTATCACTGTCCGTTTTGCGGGCCAGGATTTTTTAAGCCCACAAAACTGTCAAAGGTCAAGATTCACATGGACGGTCATTTTAATAAAGCAGTTTCCTATCTAGGTACGGTGTTTTTATTTACAGTCATTTAAACTGTGATTGCAATTTTTCCCCATCTGTAGGGTGTGTACGTATATGTGTTTGTATTTGTATGTGGTAAATTTTAAGACGTAAATATTGGATTCTAAATCAAATTCCCTTTGATGTTTCAGATTACACCATTCATAGATGTGGACTCGGCTGTAGGAAACGGCAACACTTTCACTGCTTGTACTGCACGGCTACCGTACTTAGGAAAAGAGACCTTAAAGTCCATCTTTCATTCTGCCACATGAAACACACCCGAACACCGTCTGTTCAGACCTCAGACTCTTCAGCGCCGGCACAGAACCCAAACCCCACACAGTCTGCCCGGGACTCAAAACCTACACGGTCTACCCACATCCCAAATCCTACAAAACTTGCTTACTGCGCAAAGTTCGAGGAAGTACTGGCTTCATGGCTTAACAACACTCTCCTCATGCGCCGGGACCCTGCAGTTCACACACGCTTAGAGAAACCATCCGAGCTCCAGCCTCTTCCCTCTCCGGACCTTGTTGGTATGAAAGAGGATAAAATAAAGACGGCCAAAGACCATGACTATGGTTCCAACCTTGACGAGGCTGAACCAAAGGAGAACAAAGTAAATCAGTTTATTGTGTTTTTTTTTAAGTAAAGTTTTCAAATAATTTTCCTTGTATTGGAGAAATTTGGCTTCATTTTCTTTTCACATTTTGCAGCTCCATATAACAATTCAGACGGGGCATTCACTGCCCTTTGTGAAAAAGTGTCGCTGCTGCCCATCTCCACAGTATCACTGTCCGTTTTGTGATCTAGAATTTTTTAAACCCACAAAACTTTCAAAGCTCAAAATTCATTTGAGTGGACATATTAAAAAAGCAATTCCCCATGGAGGTATGTTTCTATTGTTTTTTTTTTCAATTTAATATTTAATGGATTGGATGTTAAACATCTAATAAATGTCACCTATTTATGTTTCAGATTACACCATTCATAGATGTGGACTCAGTTGCAGGAAACAGCAACACTTTCACTGTTTGTATTGTACGGCTACGGTGCTCAGGAAAAGAGACCTGAAAGTCCATCTTTCATGCCACATAAAACGCACAAGAACTCCTCCAGCTTCTGACCAGAGCTCAGACTCTCCTTTTGAGATGCCTAGCCAAACCCTGGTCACTACATCCTCTGCCCAGACACAAAGTCCTGTAACATCTGTCCTGAGCCCCAACCCAACATCACTTCCCCTAAACCCCAAAAAACGAGCTTGCAGCACTAAGTTAGAGGAAGTACTGCCTTTAAGACCAAACAAAACTGAGCCGTATAGCCTTCCTCAGAACCCTGTAGTTCAAACATGTGTCAAACAACTTTCTGTGGTAAAACGTCGCTGCTCTCCGGATTGTGGTGGTACATGTGTTAAGGAGAATCAAATGAAGACGGAGGCTCAGGACCATGATGGTTCCAACGTTGGTGAGCAATCATTGAGGAAAACAAAGTGAGTTTTCTTTTTTTTTTTCCTTCTTTTTATTCATATAGTTTTGCTTTTATTATGAAGCTTCTTTTAATTGTGCTGTTGAGAAGAGTTTCTTACCGTGATTTGCTAGCTAAACACTAATGGGAAAACGTTAGCGGTTAGCTGATGTTTACTATTGTAAATGGTACAGTGGGGGCAGCCGTGGCTTTTCAAACTTTGCTCATATGTTCACATAACTACTACATAATCTGTGGGACTCTGGGATTTAGTAGAACGCATACATTTTTTTTTTAGTTTGATCAACTAAACCAGAACACTGATTGGCTTCAAGTAAAAAAAAAAAAAAGATATTGAAAAGTCAAGAAGATGTCACTTATCTCACATTGTGCTACCTTGGGATCAGTTCCAAACCGTCCTGTTGGTAAGAAGGAATGAATCGTAGTCTCCGCATCGTAGTCTAAATTAATCAGATTCCCTGCTCCATCTTCCTCTAGCTCCATGTAACGGTTCAGACGGGGCGTTCAGTGCCATCTTTGAAAAAGTGTCACTGCAGTCCATCTGCACAGTATCACTGTCCATTCTGTGAGCGACGATTTTTTTTAAACCCACAAAACTGTCAAAGACCGGGATTCATTTGAGTGGTCATTTTAATAAAGCAGTGTCCTAAAGAGATGAATTGACTAATTGTGATAGGTGTTTTTTTTCCATATCTAGGGTATATTATGTATGTGTTTATATTTGTATGTGGTCAATAAAGAAAATGTAAATGATTTATACAAAACCATAGTAAAAACGAAAAATCACACTTCGTGTTCTAGTTTTTTTTAATATTTATATATTTATAAATGTTTTAATTTTTATATGGTTAATATTGCATATGACTATTGAATTTCAACTTTGATATTTCAGATCACATCATTTGTAGATGTGGACTCAGTTGCATGAAACAGCAACTGTACACCAACGGTACTCAGGAAAAGAGACCTAAATGTCCATCTTTCATTCTGCCACATAAAACACACAAGAACTCTGTCGGATCGAGGCCCAAGCTCTTTTTCTTCATCCAAGGAATTGAGTTTTGAGACTTTTTCAAAAAGAACATATCCCCAGAACCATTCCGAGACCTCACGCTTTATATGAGTCTGAGCAGAAGCCCTGTAGCACCCCGTCCCGACGGGACCCAGCATTGTATAGTCTGCCATAGTTTAAGCCCTATGTTGCTTTTCCTGGTCCAAGCCTTATCAGTTTTCCTTGTATCATGAAGTTAAAGAAAGATCTACCTGTACAAGTAACCAAAACCTGCTCTTGGTTATAGTCAGTCTCCCATGCTTATGGACTCATAAAAAAACCCATCGCTGCTAACATGATATTTTGAGTTATGGTTATAGAAACCTCGTGTGAAGGTGATTTTTCTTTTCTACAGATTATATTTTGATATTCACATTATGATCAAATTGTGACATTCTGTTAATTCAGTGCTGATTTTCAAAAATAAATGTGCAATTTATTCACACAACAGCAACTTTATGTTAAGATATAACGGATGTTTCTTAGATTGGCATCACGATCACCTAAGACATAAATATTTGAATGCATACTGGTTAAACCAAGACCAGTGTGTATGTATGTTTGTATTATTGGTATTACAGTATAATAAATTTATTACATAGTCATTAAAACACCGTTATGCACATTTTGTGAAAGTAAAAAATAGGAGTACTGAGTATCTGACCTAAACAACAACAATTTATTTTAAAAATTGCATCATCACATGGACCAAAACAAGAAGCTATGTGGAAATGTTGGTATTCTAAAGATCAAAATGAAAATAATTCATGGAAATAATTTATATAATGGAAATGACATACATTTGGAAGAATGAGTTGGAAATATTTTTTTAATTAACTTCTTTCAATATAAAACGTAGGAATTTTTGACCAAAACTGCAGGTGTGTGTGTCTGTGTGGTGAATTTTTGGTTAAACGAAGCTTGTTATTAGGTGAAGTTGCTCACAGTGTGTAGATAATCCAGAATTTTTACTCAAGAGTAGCAATGGATCATAATAGTTACTCAAGTAAAAGTAAAAATACTAATAAAAGTGTTCCCCTCCAGCACATTAAACAGATATTCAATTATGTAACTGAGTAAATGTAACTTAGTTGCAGGCAGCGTTCATTCAACAAACCGCCACTGTTTCTGTCCCGTGTCTAAATTAAAGAGCCGCCGCGCCAGTAGGTGGCAGTGCATCACCGCTACTTTGAAAGCGCCGGGAGAATAAGTGTCAGCTTGAAAGAGGTAAACAGTCCACGCTGACCTGCACCAACAGCGTTTCGCATCATGTGTCGGTGATAAAACCTCCCGAGGCAGAATGAAGACTCTGAGGTTCGTTCATTCGCGACTGCCTCTCTTCCCACGGAGCTGTCAGAGACCCGCCGTCGCCTGCAGGCTTCTCCCCACGTCTCACCGAGGACAGCCGCCCGTCCTTCAGTCCAACAGGTCCCTGGCGCTCTCCGCCTCCAGCCTGAAGAACTGGAAAGACCTCGGCAGCAGTTCACACACAGAGGAGGAGGAGGAAGATGGAGACCTCCTGGAGGAGACGGAGGTGGAGGAGCTGTTCCAGCAGCATGTCCCTGCGGGGATCGGACAGGGACAGCACAGGGTGTTTATCGTCCACCCGGATGTGAAGTGGGGGAGCAGAAAGCAGTACCTGACCACAGGTATGACGAGTCCAGCACGCTCAGTTGAACAAGGCGGTTCCTCAGAGGGTTTTTACTTCGCTGTGTGTTTAATTTACAGCCGAGCTGATGATGGCCGAGGCCGAGGGACTGGTGAACACCTTGGACAACTGGACAGTGGTGGACAAGATCATTCTCTCCACAAAGACACCAGAGAAGAAGAAGATATTTGGAAAGGGAAACTTCCAGCTTCTTACAGGTACTACCGGCCTCTCATCAGTCCTGTCCGATGGGAAGTCTGCTCTGAATGAAAATGTGTTTTCTGTCCAGGGAAGATCAGGGGGACCCCGGGAGTCACCGCTGTGTTCGTGAATGTGGACCGCCTGTCCTCTGTGTCTGAGGTGAGACTGCGCGGAACTGACCGTGCTGAGTGGTTCATTAGACTTACTGATGCCTCTTGTCTCCAAATCCAACATCAGAGGGAGTTCGAGGAAACCTGGGGGGTGAAGGTCTTTGACAGGTACTCTGTTGTTCTCCACATCTTCCGCTGCAACGCCAGAACCAAAGAGGCCAAGCTCCAGATCTCACTGGCAGAGATCCCCTTACTGAGGTGATATCACACTTCATGTCACTACCTGTGTCAGGGTTCTCACACTGAGTGATCATGAAGGTAGAAGAACATTCGTGTTGATAACAGTGGGTGCCTGTACATCTGTTTGTCCATTATCAGTCAATCTGCCCACCATTTATCCAGTTTTCCATCCATCTGTTAGAGAACCCAAAAATGAGACCGAAGTGAGAGTAGAACTACTTCAACATATTTTTTAACTCAAAAGTAAAAAGTAGCCGTCCAAGAAATTACTCAAGTAAGAGTAAAAAAATAAAAATAATTAAAAAAAAATAAAAAATAAAAAAAAAAAACACACAAAAAAAAACTGAGCAATTGAAAAAAAAAACTGAGCAATTGATCAACAAAAATAAATGCCCACCCCTAATTTATACTTTTAAAAAATTTGGTAATAAAATATTGAAAACTGTGGAAACTTGATTCTGGTAAAGTTTGGAAGTTGGGCAGGAAAATATAAAGTTGCATTTAGCCTCGTCGCCTTTGTTGCACTCTTAACGTCTTAGTGTGCTCTTTTTGCCGTCTTTCCGCGGTAAAACCCGCTTTCTGTTCCACCTGCAGGTCTCGTCTAAAAAACGACATGGCGGATTTGGATCAGCAGGGCGGGGGAGCGAGGTACATCGGAGGCTCAGGTGATGCAGCCCTGAGACAGCCAGCGATCCGCCACATCGACTAAAGACCCGACTGACCCTTCCTGCTCGGTTCTTCCAGGGGAGACGCTGTATGAAGTCCAGCAGAGGCTGCTGAAGGAGCGGGAGACGAGGATCCGCTCGGCCCTGGAGAAACTTCGCAGAAAGAGGCACCTGCTGCGGTCTCAGCGGAAACACAGGGAGTTCCCCACCGTGTCCGTGCTGGGATACACCAACTGTGGTGAGAGCCTGGAGACGCCACTCGGAAAGTCTCGGGCACATCGTTCTCATTCGTTTTTGCTGTATCCGTGTCAGTTATTATTATTAATTATTTCCATCTGTTCAGGGAAAACCACTCTGATCAAAGCTCTGACCGGCGACAGCGGCCTGCAGCCCAGGAACCAGCTGTTCGCCACCCTCGATGTGACCGTCCACGCCGGCCAGCTGCCCAGTCACATGACCGTTCTGTACGTGGACACCATCGGCTTCCTGTCTCAGCTCCCACACCAGCTAATCGACTCCTTCTCCGCCACCCTGGAGGACATCATACACTCGGTAGGGAGTCCGGTTTCTTCTTCTACACCCACTGGAATAAGACGAGCTTTTATTTCATTTATTAGACTTGGCTAAATATTAGGAAGCATTTTGGAAGAAAGTGATTGTGACGTCATTAGTGCTCTCAATATGTTAGGAGTTTTTTTTCAGTAAATTGCCGTTTTTGAAGTCTATGTGCTTCCAGTTATCGATTAATTAGTTGCTAAATTTATTAAGGATTATTTCAATAATCGATTAATCGTTTCAGCCCTGTGCTCATTTATTAGAATGATTAAAGTCTCCCAGTAAGCACTCTTTGTTTTTGGGAAAACATGAAAAAAAAAGAGTAATCAGGAAATCTTTTTGTAAGGCTGGCATTGGAAGCAGACACCACATTGTCTGGTGGGTTTCGTCATCGTCCTTCCAAAAAACCAGCTATGTTGATCAATCTGATTCCAGAACTGCACAATCCATCAACAACCATAGCCATCTCTGCATTATTTATCCAGCAAAGGACTGTAATATTTGATTAATTCAAGCTTTTAATGCTGATGAAATATGGAAGGCACATAATGCTGCCCCTTTAAAACACCTCTACAAGGCTTTCGCACAAACCACATAGCTACATGCTCACACACTCGCTCAACGAAAGTACGTGGCCTTCTAAATCACATCATTTTGAATGTTGTTTTGAAGATTAACAGAACCTAGATAAAGTTACAAGGTGTTGATGAGGCCTTCCCTAACCCTAAGATTATCACAGTTAAAAACATATTTTTAAAAAAAGACTCTCTTTCCATTCTTGCGCCCCAGGATCTGTTGGTTCACGTCAGAGACGTCAGTCATCCAGAGACGGTGAATCAGAAGGCAAACGTCCTGAACGTCTTGAGGAACCTGCAGATCCCACACAGGCTGCTGGACTCCATGATCGAGGTTCACAATAAGATCGACCTGCTTGGCAGGTAAGAGTCTACGCTTCCCCAGCGGAGGAGGAGCTGCTTCGGTTTCTGCTTTGGAAATTTTGCAATCTGAGATTAAATCTGCCTCTGCTGACATCTTCTATTGTGTGTGTGTGTGTGTGTGTGTGTGTGTGTGTGTGTGTGTGTGTGTGTGTGCGTGTGTGTGTTAGTTATGAGAGCTCGGAGCCCTGTGCCGTGCTCATCTCTGCCCTGCAGCAGCGAGGCCTGGATGAGCTGAAGAGAGCTGTGGAGCAGGAGGTCGTAAAGTCCACCGGAAAGCAAATCCTGGACCTGAGGGTAAACCTCAGCTCTCCTCAGTTAAGGTCAGAACGTGACGTTCGGTCAGCTGGTTTCATGTTCCGTTATGGACATGAGGTGAGCGTGTGTGTGTGTGTGTGTGCCCTGGTCCACAGCTGGTTGTACAAGGAGGCCACCGTCCAGGACGTGCAGGTGAACGCCGAGGAAGGCTCGGCCGTCGTCAAGGTCATCATCAGCGCCGCTGCTCACGGACGCTACAAGAAACTGTTCGAAAGTAGATGAGAGAGGAAAGGAGGAAAAAAAATGACTGAACTCAGAACCATGAAGAGCTTAGGAAAATATTGTGTTTACTCTGCAGCGATTAAAAGATCTGAGCTGACAAATCCGAGAGAGAATGAGACTTTTTCTTGTAAGAAACATACACTTGGCTTCACGTAAGAAATGCAAATTGTTCTCGGGTAGAAAACAAAACGACATCAGCTGATTTTCTTTTTAAATCTGCTGCTCCCTCTTGGAATGGGCGGAGGTCTACGGTCGCAGTTTGTGGTTCAGTCCGATCACCAGGGAGCAGAGCGGAAGCGGACCCACAAAATCCCCCGCTATGATGTTGAGGCTGTGGGGGTCCGACCCGGGTCTCTGCTGCTCCACCCACTCCCTGAGACGCTCCCAGTTCCTAAAGGTCAGCGTCCGCAGGGATTCCTTCGGGTTCTTGGCGATGTATGACCTCGGAGCCGTGAGGTTCAGGCCGGAGACGAAGAACCCCTCTGTGGAGACAGGAAACGTTGAGTAATGCCGCATCTCTCCACCTGGAGGCGAGGTTTAAGTCACAAACTTGCTAGAAAAACCTCAGACATTTTCAGACTCATCTCAGAAATTTTGTACACACAACAGGGACATTTTAGAGTTTAAAAAGTCAAATAATTTCAAGAAAAAAAACTCAGAAATTTTCAGATCAATTTTAGAAAGTTTGTAGAAAAAACAAGGACATTTGAGCTTAAAAGGTAAAAAATTTGCCAAAAAAAATTTTTTTTTGAGATGAATCTCAGAACTTTTCAAGAAGAAAAACTTGGAAACTTCTGACTTTCATATGTCAAAGATGTCCAACTTTTGGATGTTTTGAAAAGTCACAGTTGCTAAAGTTGCTATAAAAAAACCTGACATTTTCAGATTAATCTCAAAAATCTTCTAAAAACAATAAGGACATTTCTGAGTTTCAAAATTCAAAAATTTGCTCACCAAATTTGCTTCAGATTAATCTCAGAAAATTTAAAAACAATAAAATAAAAAGATTTCAATGTTTTTTTTCTAGAAAATGTAAAAAAAAACTTGGTGGAAACGTCCTCATTTTGTTTTCCATCTCCAAAGTCCCTGATCCGCCGCCGTCACAGCAGACCGACTCACCTGGTCGTCCCATGTCTTTGTTCCAGTCCAGGCAGCGGATCACGTCTTGTGCCGTTGTTTTATTCGCCCACCAGTACGGTATGGCGGGCCACAGCTGCGGGTGTCTGGCCACCAGCTGGGATTCGTAGGACAGGATGACCTGGTAGCCGGACGCCCAGAGCCTCCGCAGGCTCAGGACCGGCTCCTGTTCGGGGGACAGAGGACACGGTGAGGCGGCGTCTGGTGTTCAGAGCCAACGTCAGCAGCATGAAGAGGGAGCCCACCTTCCGGGGACACAGCTTTGAGCCGAACAGCTTCTTCAAGTGGGTAATGAACAATTCGTGGCACGCGTCGTCCATTCCCTCAAAATGGCTGCAGGCCAGGATGACGACCTCCTTCGGGTGAGAGTTCAGCCAGTGCTCGACGCATTCCAGAGTTTTCTGTGGAGTGGGAGCCAGTTATGGTGGGAAGCCGCGATGAACGAGAGCTGCCGACGTGACCGGAGCTCACCAGAACTGTCAGGTGCGTGTATATGACGTGTGTGAAGTAGAGGTCGTCAGACGGGTCGTTGGGTTTGTGCGCAACGCGGAGATCGAAGAACCGGATTCCCTTCGACAGCTGCTCCTCGATGCTCTTGTCCTAAACACAAGAACGAAACTCCATGTTTGAATTCAGCCTCCTGATCGGATTTAGATCCAAAATTTAAAAGTAAAATCCGATATATATAGAATTTTTTTCCATACCAGAAACATTTCCTACGATGCTGTATTAATAGCTAAAAACTAAACAAACTAAAGAAAAACTAATCAGTCAACTCTACAGTTTCTCTAATCTCCGTGGAATGTCCTCTCTCGCTGTTGTGGTTCTCAGCCTGTGAACTCTGACCTCTGGTTTTCAGCCCCTGTTCTCTCTGAGAACATCGAACAAACGATCACATTCTGCTCTATCTGCGTCTTGTTAAACTTTGGATCATCTCAACTTGAAAACCTTCATGACAGTCATGTGACTTCTGGCTCCAAAACGCTGATATCAGCGACTCCCTCATCTCCGTACCGCAGGTAAGATCAGTTTAAAAAAAAAAAAAAAAAAGGTTGTTTCTTGATGAGATCAAGGCAATTTAAATTTTTGCACTAATAATGTTTTTTTTCATATTTCCTCACCTAACAAAGATAAATCTATTCTGTCGGGTTTTTCTGGAACAGATCGACACAAAGCAGTGCAGGATTTGAAGTGGAAGGAAAGCGATGTGCGGATTTTGTGAAATTTCACACGTAAAAATCTGTAAAGTGTGGCATGCTTTTTGTAGCAAGGTTACTTTAGTTTTTGTCAACTGATAAAAATAAAAATTGTAATTAGTGAGGAAAAAACTATAACAGGAACCATATTGTGCGTTTATAAAATTAACTAAAACTTACTAAAATTCTGCTTTCATGTTTATAAATCCATTTATTAGCATTTCGAACTGAAGTGAAATTGATTTTTTTTTTTTTTTTGTCCACACACAACCAGTTCAGCACTTCATACCTGCCTGTGGTTCTGTCTGGTAGTGAATATTAAACAGTGGATAGCATCTTCAGAAAATTGATTCAATTATTATTAATGACCATGTTTGCCCCCAACTGTTTCTGTCGCCATTTCATGGACTTGTCTGCTGAGGTGAATATAGTTTTATTTACCTACAATTTGCTGTGCAGTCCTTTGGCTAGTTCAAATGAAATAACTTCATGGGATTAAATAAAATTTGAAGTGATGTGCCAAGCAAGTGGAGCCATGGTTACCGTTGCCAGGAAACATGAAACCAGCCACATGGCTGGTTTCATGTGGCTGGCTGGTTCTTCTGATCTTCTGGTTCAGAAGAACCAGAAGATCTTCAGGTTCTTCTGCCTAAAGAACCTGAAGATCCTGTCCAACCAGAACCATAACTGAGCCCGGCGTCTCATCCACCCAACCAACACCTCAGATAACCCACTTTTGAACGCCTTCAAGAGGAAACAGAGTTACTGATGGGACCAACGGGAAGGCTTGGTCTTGATCCAAGAGATTAACGGTATTAAAATCTCTGGGGCTAAAAGTGTTTGATTCATTAAGAGTCTCAGTGAATGTGGAGAAACAAAGACCCGTCAGAAAGAGATTCCTCTTCGTCTGGAAGAAATGATGCGTCTGACCTCTTAAATAAGACATTATTTGTAATAAACTTTAAAAACCTCAGTCCTTTTCTTTCCATTTCATAATTAAGCACTGCTTAGAGTTGCTCTTCATAAAATCTCCATTAAACACGTTGAGGTTTGTGTCGTAACGTTTCTAAAACTTGATCAAAACTAAATTAAAACTTAAGGAGAAGATGAAAACCGAGACGTCCTTTCTTGAAGATGAACTCTGAACACGTTGACTGGTCGTTTTTTGATTTTTTTTTTTTTGTTACTCCACATTTCTTCGTACCTGTGTGGTGGCCCATTTAAAGATGAGAGGCCTGGTGACGCAGTAGAAAAGTCTGTCCAGGAGCCAGAAGCAGTCCGACTCGGACCGGAGCAGGGGCGACGTTATGTCCAGACAGTAACTCATGGCATCATGGCTGCCTGTTGTGAACGAGACGCCAACGCAACATTTGAGACTTCCAGGAACGAGAAACGGGTTTGTAAAATGACGTCACCTCAAACTGGAACAGCAGGATGAAAGAAACACTTCTGTGTTATTTTTAGTCTCACTCGAAGTTATTTTTGGTGATATCTGACTGCTAAACCATTATATTATTATAAAATATATAATGGGCTTCAAAACAAAAGGTAATTTCTATTTCCTTGAATGACCAAGAGTTCATCACTTTCAATTTTTTTTTGTGCAAATGACATTTTTTAGAGCACAATTCTCTCTCAATAAAATTACCGTTAAAGATGACACCCAGTGGTGTTTTTCTTTTTGTTAAAAAAAACCTTAACCTAGCAGCAGATAAACAGTTGGGTTTGTATGTATTTGGTTATATGCCTGTTTGAATCATTAAATTTGATTGGTTGTGATGTATATCTTTATGAACACTGAAGAATGTTGATAATGAACTTTGACCATTCCAGTCTGCCCTGATTATCTTGTCAAGCCTCTTCAACGAGTTGACAAAGTTTCCTTAAAACAGCTACGATGAAAACGAACATTTTGTTCCACCCGTACTAAATACAAGAGGCTTTTGATTTGATATTAAAAAAAAAAAAACACCACCAACAACCACATGCAAATAAGGATGAAAAACACAGACATTTTGAGAGGAATGCTAATCAGATGCCAAGGTCATGACGTCATACAAGGTTTGTGGAAACCTTTTGTTTGAGAGAGCAATTGTTATCTTTGTTAAATGCATATTGTCATCAGAACAGAAGAAAAACAATGGAACAACTTATCAACATACAACTAAAAAGACTAATAAATTTCAAAGATGTGTACCTTGTACTTTTAATACCCCATAAATGTCAGCATTTAAACACCACCGGATCTAGTGGATGTCTAGTAACAACATGAACAAACTTCAAATAAATGGCAGACTACGACAGTAATAACCCTTTCAAGATAAAAAATAAATGTAAAACAGCACAAGCAATTCAAATGAAAACTTAAAGAAGGGATGTTTTATGTTCAGCCGTTGAGTAAAAGGACTTCCCATTCCTGAACGAAGCTTTGTAAAAGGGAGAATTTTGCATCGATAGCAAGACGATTAAATTCAAGCATATAAATAAAACTGCTATTTAAAAGAAAGAAAAAAAAATCCGGATTAACATTAAAAATAATCTACAACACCAGAGGATAACTCCTACTGCAGCCTGCGAGGTTCAGTGTGAAGTGAGAGTGACCTACCGGGTATCGCCAGCTCCGTCAGGGGAACGTCCCACAGCTCCTCCGGCAGGGCGGACATCCAGTCCTGGTTGTTGACATCCATGTCGAGCCGTCGGTATCCGAGCTGCGGCTCTGAGCAGCCACTTTTACCGTGGGTCACATGGTTTATCTGCTTCCCTCCACCTGATTCCTCAAAGCCATCGACCACAAAACAGCAGCGGCGGCAGGACGAAACCGAAGGAGGGAGGAGAAACTCGCAGTTTCCTGGTTTTTACTGACCAATGGCAGAAAAAGCGCCACCAGAGGGCGCACGTTCAAAAAAATGAAATAAAACAGCTGGAACTGGGATCGTTGGTAGTCGGCCATTTCTCCACAGAGGAGTCAGTGTATCGAAAAATACGATAATTATATCACATTATAGCTATATAATATATTGTTTTAATCCTTGGTGATCCCAGGATTAAGTTAATTATCATATTATTGGTGATAAAACTATCACAAATAATGTGATTAGGTCATCCTAATATATTTTTATTTAATGATATATGTAAAAATATTTTATATAAATAATTTGAGCATTACGTGTAGCTGCACTAAACTCTTGTAAGAGATAAAACTGTCATTCTTGGTTCTGCACACCAAACCCAAAAGCCACCGGAGGATTTCAGTTCTTTTTATTAAGTTATGATGCTGTGGCAGAACTCGAACTTTCTTGTGTAAAAAATAACAAAACAGCCTCAAGACATATTTCAACAACTTACTACTCTATAAATTCATTTTTGTAACCTCCCCCTGCAATTGTTTTTTTCTTTTTGTAATTATTACTTTTTAAATTTGTGATCTTAAATTCAATAAGGTTTGGATTATGTTCATGAGTTTTTTTACAGACTTTGCTGGAATTCCTTGGAGACATGTTTTAGTAAACCATACAGGAGACATTCTGCTGCTTTGATTTCGAAGATGCTTTATGTAAAACAAAATGAAGGTATGATAATCTTGTCCTTTCATCTACACTTCTTCTGGTCTGCACTTTTGTGTTCTTGCCATTGATTAAAATTTAAATATTGTCCTGTACTTGTTTTGACTTGTGTAAGGAAAAGTTAAAACCGACCAATAAATAAATAAATAAATAATAAATAAATACCTAGTTCTGATTGAGGTCTCAGCCTGTTAAGTCAGTTCTTCCTTCCCACCGACCCCACATGCCTCCTCAGGACGCTTCCACACACAGATCACTTTCCACCTGCTTTAATTATACATTTCTGTATATAAAGTGGGTGTTTGTCTTACATAAGTGCCTTGAGATGACAATTGTTGGAAACTGGTGCTAATATAAGCAACAACCTAAATAACCAAGAGGACTGAAATAACGCATCTTAATCTAAATAAATTAATTAAGAGACATAAATAAACTTCATGGATTGTAACAAATAATCAGCTCTCCAACAGTTCAATAATGGATAATCTCTCTTTTAGTTTCCCCTTCACTTATTCCAGACCTGAATGTTTCTTTAGGGATTACTGAAGTTTGAACAGCTCGTCTCCACAGGCACAGCGGTGCGGCGTTCACTTCTGGATGTTAAGAGCTATTTTTAAAAACAGAACAATCAGTGCCGTGTTCATGCAAAGAAATCCTTTTCATGCATTTTTGCATATAAACTTGCATAAATAGTTTCCACATTCCATGATGCAACCCCAGGTCTTACAGTTGACGTGTCAAAGCTTTGACTGGCATAACTGCTCAAAAATGTTATTTTTTTACCTCTACGAGTCCTCGGTGAGAGCAGAGTTTGTGCTTCCTGTGGCGGGGGAGTGGGAGGTGGAGTTCAGTTGTGCCGTTATTGCTTCGGTCAGCAAGTCGTCAAACCCGCTGCTGACTTGTGAAAACCGATACGGTGTGTTGCATAAAGCGCAAACTGAATGTAAACAAAGTAGTTCGGGTCAACGCATTAAAAAAACCCAAAAAAAACCCCAACACAGTCTGCTTGAACTGAAATGTGCACGCCGCTGCATCCCCGAAAGTGCATTTACGGTCAAATAAATAATTCAAGAGGTAAAAAAAAAAATGTTTTCATCAATCCGATCAAAACAAACTTGTGTAACGACTTTACATGCTCTGATGTCTGCCCTGCTTCTGCAGACGCTCTGCGCTTTTTCTAGAGAGAGAAGTCATGAGGACCACTTCAGCAGCTTCTCGTTCAGCGTGACGACGGTGGGTGCGAAGTGGCTCTCTGTGATGAAGTCCCCGGCGATGATGTTGAGGGAGCCCGCTCTGGGGCCGGGCGTCTGCTCCCTGACCCAGCCGAGCAGCGCCGGGTACGTGGACATCACCAGGTCCTTCAGGGACTCGGTGGGGTGGGTGCAGATGTACTTCAGGTCCTCCGTCAGGTTGATCCCGGTGACAAAGAAACCGCCTGGAAAAGAAAAAACAAAACAAAACATGCATCAAGTGCTTGTTGTGCGGGCAACCTGAATGGTTTCCACGGGAGATTAAAGGATTCAAAAGCTCAAAAACGTAAATTTTACATAATTCTACTCCTTTAATGTTTTCAAATAGTTTAAGCTAAATCCTTCAGCTGACATTGTTCGCATTGAGTTTCTGCAGAAAATGCCATCTTTTCAGCGTTTTGCACACGTTTTCACTCTTGCAGGCTTAACAATAGGCAGGTTACCTGGTCTACCGTGTTGCTTTCTGGCCTCAAACTCCTCGATGAGCGCCTCGGCTTTGCACTTGTTGGCCCACCAGTAGGGAATGTGAGGCCACAGGTCAGCGTGGGAGCTGGAAATGCTGTGTTCGTAGGACACAATCACCTGGTAGCCCAAAGCCCACAGATTTCGAAGAGTTAGCACCTCCTGAAACCGAGAAGTTCTCATCAAGTTCCTGTGAAGGAATGATGCTTTGGATTTTGTAGACAAGTAATCAAAAGACAAAACAATGAAAGAGTATTGAGCTTTCAGGGGGAGGGGGACAACAAAAGCATGAAAAAAGTTAACTGTACCGTTTTAGGGCAGAGTTTGGAGGCGAATGTGTTGCGAATGTTGGTGAGCAGCCGGATGTGGAGCTCCTGGTTCAGACCGAGGAAGTGGCTGAAGGACAGAAGCACCACCTCTTTTGGATGAGCGTCCAGCCATTCCTTTATCTCCGAGAGGACGGTCTGTCAACGAGAAGACATCGTTTAAAGGGGCAACGCTTTTCTGTGAAAGCTTGGTACCGGTAGCATCATGCTGTGGGGATGCTTTCTTAGCAGAGACAGGGGGAGACGGAGTTCAAGGTCAACAATTGAAAACTGGAGAGAGAGTTTGTTTTTCCCAATAGATTTTAGTACAGTAAGGTCACAATGTAGTGATATTATTGTCATATATTTGTACTGTTAAAGGGACAGTACAAGAAAAACTGTTGTAAATTTTTAACTCAAAACTTAGCATTTTGCCAAAAAGATGGTTTGGCAACAAAAGGGAGCTGATGGCAAAGAAAAATGTCCAGCCAATTTGCATTTATCCATGATACAGGGGGGGGGAAAAAGCCGACTAGCTAGCTAGCAAGGGTTTTAGCATCTAGTTAGCAGTATCCTCAAACGTTAGCATGACAGTAAAGTCCGGCAAGAAAATAAAAAAAAATTGTTCAAATATATTGAATATTCCTGCCACATGATTATTGTACTGAAGGCCGAGTTACATTTTTTAAATGAATTTAAAACATTGTTGTTTTATTAATTTTAGATGCGTGAATTAAAGACTTTTTAAGGACGAGTGGACACTCTGTTAAAAAGTCACTGCTTGGGATTTCTTCGTCCTGCGGTACATTCACGTATTGAGACCTGTAAATGAGAAAACGTGTCTAAAGTTGTGCTTTATACTGTGGACTGATTTCCAACATTGAAAATATGGGCAAAAATATGCAGACCCTAGATTCCTCGACGCTTTCCGTTTCAACTCCCGCCTCTCGGCTATTTGCTGCATGTCTTCTCTCTCTCTGTCCTTCTCCCTGTCCAGTCTCTAATGAATACAGGTCACTAGAGCCACAAAACTCTGAAAAATATTAGTAAAATAAAAGAGGTAAAACGGAAAAACCTTCAGGTAAAAACCGCAACGATGTGAAACAGAAACGTAAACCCTGCAGACTCCCTCTCCGGAACATTCAGCTGTTGGGTATCGATAAATCCAGCCTGCGGGCGGAGGAGCTTGTAAAACCAGGCTGACGTCGCGCTAAGAGGCTCTTCACTTCCCTTATCTTTGGGTTTTTAGGGCAAACTCAGCAAGCCTCGGCTCGCTGGAGGTGGTTTACAACCCGAGGGGCGGTGCGCCTCTTGAGGTTACCTCGACGGTGAGCGTGGTGTAAACGCCGTGGTAGAAGTACAGGTCCGTGGAGTGGTCGTTGGGTCTGTGTGCGATTCTCAGGTCGCAGTATCTAACCCCGCAGTCCAGCTGCTGCTTTATGGTGAACTCCTAAAAACACACACAGGATTTCTCAGTGCTAGAGCTGTTACTCATCTCTAGCTGGGTGCGCTACATCCCAGCTTTATTACCTGCGTTATCGCCCACTTGTACACAAAAGGGCGAATGAGGGGCTTCATGTATTTGTCCAGCTTCTGGAGCATGTCCGGCTGCATGGGGTCCACGGGAGACCGGTCGTTCATGTCCAGGCAGTACGTTACGGCGTTGTGGCTGCCTGAGTGGGAAAACGGAGAAATGCTGTGGGCGATTGGTTCGTGAGCAGAGGCCTGCAAGAACTAATCTTAACCTTTGGACTTTGCCATATTTAAATTGCATCACAGGCGCGAGATTTTTTACAAATAAAATTCTGAAAAGTGCAGCGTGCTTATATGGATTTAGTCAGTACTTTGCGCATCGGCAGACTGAAATTCCCGCTCGTTGCTGCACACTAGCTTGAGCTACTGAGTGACAAAGCAATCCATATCCACATATTTGTGCCACAGAAAAATTGGCATGTCTGAGAGCGTTGTAATGGTAAAATAATTACAGCGAAAAAAACATCTTTAAAAACTAGCTCTTGGAAATCCAAAAATATCAACATAATTATATGCTAAGATGTATAGATTGTAAGATTGTTTAATGTGTTTCTTATTGCGCGGTTTTATTTTTCTGGTTTTTATCTCTGTATTCAATATGTACTTTAGCATCAATCTGCCAGTGGGGCTAGATATGGAAATTTGCCACCTTACTAGTGCTCTCTCATGTGTTTCCATTTTCATTAATACTTATTGTCCTATTTACAAATAAATAAATAAACACAAACTCAAATAATATATATAGAACATGCTTTCTTCTGTTCTTCTGTCTCAGATGTTTGGCTTGTCTGACTAAGCACTTAGATGATGGAGTCAAGCCAATGTCCTTAAAGGGGCAGTATTATGTTCAACTGACTTTTTGGGCTTTACATCATGTTATAAAGTTTTTCCCTCATCAAAGACACACCTAGAGTGTTGCCTTGACTCTTTCATGGAAGTTTAAGAAATCTTTTAATCTCCATGGCAACCATTCAGCTGTGGAAAACACCTGGGTGGACCCAGCTCCTCCTGCAGGCAATTAGTAAACATGGTGGAAATGTTCATCTGCTGAGCTCATTATAGGAGCTTCTTCGCTAGTAAAAGTGGTTGTTAAAAGATTAATAGAGGAGCCACGTTGTGATGACTTCCTTTCTGAAGGCAGAGTTTCAGAAAGAGCAGGTGCTTCTTAAAGAGCCAGAGGCACCAATTTCAAGGTGCTAATTTTAAGTCATATTTATCACACATAGCTTCTTTTTTTTAAGTTAACATAGTTGATTGATTGTGATATACAATGGCCTTCTGTGCCTGCTAAACACATAATACTGCCCCTTTAACACAGTGTTATCAGCACTGCAGAGGAAGAGGGGGCTTCCTGCTTATGAGCCTACCCGGAATGGCCAGGTGGTACAGCGGGGTGTCCCACAGGGCGCATGGCAGGTGAGACATCCAGCTCTCCATGGGCAGCTCCCTCAGGCTCAGCTCGCTGCATCCGGACATGCTGAGCGGCGCCGCTCACTCTCCCTTAGAAAACCACACGCTTAGAAACATGCATGACAAACAGGAGCACCGTGCAAGGAAACTTATCTCCTCATTTCCTTTATAGGAGCTAGGGTCAGGATTAGACTTTAATGAGGCGGAAACTTGTGCAGCGCGTGCTCCGGTAACGGGAGCTCTGCTCGTCTCGCGCACTTACTTGTTCAAACCGCAGCTGCTGACTCCCGACCGGCGGAACCGGCCGAACCACGGGACAGGCTGACTACAGCAGCACCAGCAGCGAGGTACCAAGACGAGCCGCCCATCCCGCAGAGCCCGGAAACAGAGCTGCTTTCTGCGCGGCCATCATTTCACAGCAGCACGTCCGAGAAGGAAAAAAAAATCTACCGCTTCTGTTTTTTCCATCAGCTCACTTTTTTGCATTGAGTGCGCATTTTTTTTAATTTATTTTAGATTTTCATCATCGATTATCGATGGTTTAGCATGACTTCCTCCTCCTCCTCAGGTGCACGGGGCGGACAGCGCTGTTGTCCCGCCGGGAGTTGCAGCAGGATGATGCAGCCGGGTGACAGATCAGCAGATACGGAGAGGCAGTTCTCTTAAAGGAGCCCTCAGATTTAAATGGCCTGCGTCTCTGCAGCGGTGTCCCCCCCACACACACAAACACACACACACTACAGGAACTGCTTTCCTCCTCAAGACGGCGGAGGTGGAGAGCGCCAGGTGAAAGCAGGTAATGGGGTGTGGCTCTCAGGTACACCATGTTCCAAACTCAGAGGTCAGAGTGATGGCGACAAAATAAGTTTTAAGAAGGTACTTTGAAAAGGATGGAGTGAATGGTTAGAATTTTTACATAAAAAAACCACATTGCTATAAAAGTTATATGATGCATTTGGGATTTTTCCCCCTTTCCTTCTTTCTTTTTTACCAGACTTGGAAAGATGCTGGACCTTTTGACCAGAACCAGGTCTGACCATGCAGCCGTCTGCTAACTCCCCCAAGTGACTCTTTGGACCTTCCACAATAACTTTGCCTAAATTCAAATTCAAAAACACTGCATTACTCCCAAAGTGAAATTAAATGTCGCTGTAACTCAAGTGATTCAATATTCCCGTTATTGTTGATGCTAATGGCTGTTAGCTTTAAATGTCTCCTGTAGCCTTCAGTATTACAGCGAATTTGACGCCTCTGACTGAAACACTTTTTTTTTTTATTGATATATTTTTAAACAAAAAATGAATAATAAATGCAGATTTTTAGTAATGTTTCAAGTTACTGGATTAATTTCATTGATTTTTTTGGGGAGAACAGAAGGAAGCTAAAAGTACCTAAAATTAGATCATTTTTCTTGTCATTTTGTTAGAAGCCATGTGTCAATTTTCCAGTCTTAAATTGATAATTAAGTGACTTCTGTAGTACTTTCAGGCAACATTCATGAATGTATGCATAAATATTTCCTCTTTATACACATCAATCAGAACAAACTAACTCAGCTCCAGCTTTGTATTAGAACAGGTTTTTCCCCCCCCCCCCATGTAAAAATTGATGGAAGTGTCTGTTGTATTTGGTTTGCTCAGGTCTCCCTGAGCTTCTTCAGCAGGACATTAAACCCTGAAGCAGCACCAACTCCAACCAGAGAGGGGAGGGAGGCAGCCTGGACCATGAGATAGTAATGAGAACATTGTGACTAAAATCTCTCTGGGTTTTGGTCTTCAAAGTCTTCTGGTTCCGTCTTTGCTCGAGTCAAAAGGTAACCAGTTCATTTTCTCTTGTTCCTACAGCTGATATTCTAATTACATCTTCCAAGGCAGATCAGAAAACCATGAATCTGTGGTTTAAATCTTTAGGTTTGACAACGCTGCCCTCTACTGATCAATTCAGGAAGCTGAAACGGATCGCTGACCGGGAGGAGTATCAGCACGCAGCTTTGTAAAACCCATTTCTGTGCTCCTTTTAAATTGGTATCCACTTGGTTTGTCGATGCTTCTGAGTGGGTTACGTTTTTCAAAGGTGATTTTTTTTGTTTTATAAATTGGTAAAAACTTTTTAGTGAAGAAAATAGCCCAGCATGTTAGAAGCACGTATGCCACGTTTATTACTGAAACATGACGTAGAACAGTAAAGATGGTTGTTTCACAGCTCGTTTTCACATTTCAACTCTGATGGCGAAGGCTGCTCACGAGACCATCTGTCCCCAGGAAACGAGGCGGTCGGTCCGATCGCCGCCTCATAATACTTTTGCTGCCACCACTTTCATTATTGAAGGATACTTCGGATGTTGGTGCGAACTAAAACAAATAAAATAGAATAAAGACGCGTCTCGTCCCATTTTGAGACACACATGTAGTGTTTTACTCACCGGAAAGAAACTATAAACCAGTCGAGTGTGGAGCATTCGTTTTCAGAGAAGGCAGCTGATGTGGAAAACAAAATCATAAAAACAAAAAACCTTACTGGACAAATGTATTAAAAAAAAAAAAAAAAAAAAAAAGGTTGCAGTTGGTTGTAAAAATCTCTCTCAGATGAGTCGATACTGGCCGTTTCAAACTGGATGTGAGGTCCTGAACCCGACACGCTGCGCCCCGTTGTTGCAGCGCCGTCGGCGCCGTGGCTTGGTCCCTGATGAGAGGAGCTGGTAGCGTCCGCCGACGGCGTCACCTCGTCACCGAGTGTCTGGACCCCGCCGAGTGCTTCCCCTTCCGCTGGGCGTTTGGCTGCGGCAGCCCCGCCTGCAGACCGAGCCGACCTTTGGCTTCGGGTTCGGAGTCGCTCAGCTCCAGGTCGGGGCAGTACCCGTCGCTGTCCTGGTGCGGCCGTCTGTTTTTGGCTTTGTGTTCTAGTATGGGTTTGGCCCACTGTTTCTCCTTGGCGGCGCTCTTTCGGGACAGTTTGTCCGAGACCCGCAGGTCCTCCGTCGTCCGTACCAAGTTGATGGTCGCCTCCTTGAAGGATCTGCCGAAACGCTCCATGGCAGACTTGCAGAAGCTACTTTTGTCCAGGTCCTCCTTGGAAACGCCCCGGGTGCCTTGCGTCTGGCGGGAGCCGTCCTTCTGAGCCGCCGCCTTGTCCAAGGCGCCGTTGCACATCACCGCGCATGCTCGGTCCTGGTCCAGTTTACCGTTGCTGTTGGAAGAGTGAGCGTGGTGCACGATGTGCAGGGGCGGGTGTTTGCCGGCGGGCTTGCCGGATGGCGGCCCGCCGGCGGAGGACAACAGGCGACCGTTGGGTCGGTCGTCTTTGCGGGCGTGCAGCTGGGGCTTCCCCTGGCCGAGCCCCTCCGCGGCGTGTTCGTTGACATTTCCGCTGTTGTCCGGGCACAGCGGCCCGTTGCCCAGCTTGGAGCTGCGGTTTCCGTTTCCCGGACCGGAACCTTTGGGCATCTTCAGTTTCAGGGTGATCCTCGGAGGAGGCCGGAACAGCATGTTCTCCACCGGGAGGGAGGCAGGAAGACCTGCAGGGGGTAAAACAGGAAAACATGGTTTAGAATGTGTAAGCAAACGAGGCGGTATGAAACCCGACCCAACAAGTTGGGCCACAGCGTCAGGAAGCAGTGTTTCTGACGGAGCGATGACGGGAGTTCGCTCTGATTGCTAAACGGGGAGCGAAACTCTCAGCAGATACCAAGAAGGCTGAAGGTATTTCAGCAAAACTGGTTGGAAAGTGAGAGAATCCTCACTTTAAGATGTTTATGCCGCCATGAAAAATGATATTTAAGGAAATGTTAGCAAGATTTTAACAACATTTGAACTGAAATAATGCCATACAAGAGGGTTAATAGATTACCCTCCCTCCCCCTCTGTGTTAAAACTGCAATTTTTTCCAGATTCAATTTTCTAAAGTTCTAGGTTTGTTTTAAGATATTTTTAAAAAAGAAACCTCTGTAAATATGTATTATATCAGTAAATATTAGTTATTGGTCATAATGTTAATATCAGCCCAAATTTTTCTACCGATATGTAAAAACAAAAACAAAAAAAAAGAGAAAAGGATGAAAGGTAAATTTATTAATTGTGGTAGAACATAAGGAAGGAAGCAAGTTAGAAACAAAGGAAGGAAAGGATGTTCAGTAAATATGATACCAGAAAAGAACATTTAAGAAATACAAGGAAAAAAAAACCACAGGAGAGAGAACACCCGGAAAAACGAAAGGATGGAAGTACAGACACAATATTTAAACAATAAAAGAATAAAATACGTAAATAATTTTTTTTTTTTCCAAAATCCTCATTTTCTAATCTTATATGGCTCTAAAAAAATACTGAAATTAAATTTCCTTCTTTTCCAGACAGTTTAGGAACCCTGAACATCCTCCTCCAAAGAAGACAGTAATGTAAGATTTAGGTGGCAACCAACTGACTGAAAAAAAACTTAACAAAATGTAAGTTATTGACAATAAATACTCAGAAACCACAGAAATATAGAAATAAGGAAATGCCTCTTGTCCTCACCAGTGGACATCTCCTGGTTGAGCAGCTTGACATGCAGGTTGAACATTTGCTCCTGAGCTTTACTCTGCAGCAGCTTCAGCTTCTCCCGCCGGCTCACCATGTAGCACAGATTCCTCACCTGCAGACAGGAACGAATGGAAGCCGGCATGAAGACCATTAAACAGCAGAAAGTGAACTGCATGTAAAGAGTCGTTACCTAGCTGGAAAACAACATCAAGCATGTTTAATATGCATATATTATGTGTGTGGCTCAAAACGAGCTTCAGACTCCAAAAGAAATGTTGAATAAAAAGCAAGTCAGGTTGTGGTAAAATGTCAACATAAGAGTCTGCTAGACTGATTTATAGAGAAGTGACTAAAACCACTACTGGGCAGGGGGAATTGTTTTGTTTTTTGCTAAAAATACACCAACTCAGCATTATGGACTGCTTCACTGCAGTAAAAATGGAAGTGAAGAAGAAGAAGAAGAAAAAAACAAAAAGGAACCAAAAGCACCCACCCGCTCCAAATCCTGTCGCAAGTGCATGAACATGCGCATGCGCGTGTGGATGCTGTCCTCCTGCGGCTGCAGCACCAGGTTCTCCTCCTCCTCCTTAGGGGGCAGCAGAGGCTTGTTGAAGCTGGACTTCCTCTTCAGCTTCCAGTACTGGTAGATGAAGTCCAGCGGGCGCTCGGAGAGCCCCAGCTCCTGCGCCAGCTGGCCCAGCTGGATCAGCGTGTAGAACTCCTCCTCCAGCTCCTGCAGCCTCTGCGCGCGCTGGCCCACCTTGGCTGCCTCGCTGGGCGCTTTGGAGCGGCCTGGGCTGAGGCCGGTGTCGCCGGGCTTGCTGTGCTTCAGGCAGAATGACTTGAACTTGACTTCGTCGCCCTCGTCCAGGATGGTCTTCATCTCCAGGCTGTGCTCGAAGGCGCAGGTCACGTGGAAGGGGATGGTGCAGTTCTTCACCGAACACTGCGAGCAGAGCCGAAACGTTAGCGTGTCGCTCCGCAGGCGCGACTGTTTTCAGTGCCGATGTCATGCTGAGCAGTGATTAGGGCTGAAATGATTAACTGTAGTTGTTGAAATAATCGTTAATTTAGCAATCGATTAATCGTTAGCTGGCATATGCAGCTCTGGAAACAAAAAGATGAAAAGACAAACTTAAAATGATCAGTTTGTCTGATTTTGCTTTTTATAGGTTTATGTTTGAGTAAAATGAATATTGTGGTTTTATTCTATGAACTACTGACAACATGTCTACGAAATTCCAAGCAAAATTGTTTTATTTATTTGCAGAAAATGAGAAATGGGTAAAATAACAAAAAAGACGCAAAGCTTTCAGACCTCAAGTAATGCAAAGAAAAGGAGTTCATGTTGATTTAGAAATGATACTGATGTTTTAACTCAGGAAGAGTCAGAAATCAATATTTGGTGGAATAAGCAGGAGGTTTTCAATGGGGTTCAGTGCAGTGGGCTCTTCTTTTTTCCAGAGATGTATATAGACTCACAAAAAGACATTTGCTGAAAGAACACACTCAGAGCAGCAAATAAGCCCAAACTGTACAAAATATATACATATTTTGCATTTAAGATAAACAAACAAACAAATAAAAAACTGTAAATATTTCTTTCCGAAACTCGTCAAGTGGCAAAGTTTAAACTTCACCCGGTTCAAATCTTTTCATCTAAAAAAAACTTAAGTCACGTTAAGTATCGATATTCAGTCAAGCAGAAACGGCTGAACTTTTCACATGTTGGATGTCAGAAGTATGTTGGGTTTTTTGCGACATCTCCATCCTTTGCTACAAACGATCAAGCATTCACTAAAAGAATGCTATTGTGTTTTAGGCAATAAAATGTTCATTTTCTTATTCTAAAAAAAAAAAAATTAAATCAAATGTGTCAATTTATCTGATTTAATCGTCAAAGATTCGACAGATTAATAACTAGAATATCGGTAACGCTTTATTTGACGGAGTGTGAATAAGACTGACATAAACATGACATAACATCCGTCATGAACACGAAGGAGTCTTCATGAATGTTGTCTATGCAAATTTGCATTAAAAGTGTCAGCTTAGAATTAGTTGGTAAATAGTGACATTTTTATGCAAAGTTGCATTAAATCTTACATTAAAAGTAAATTAAAACAGTCAAATTTGCCTTAAAAGTAAACTGAGCCACACTCACCTGAATGCATGCGCCCGTCTTCAGTTTGCACAGACTGCAGATGAGCGACCAGCGGCTGGGCGGGATGTGGGACACTTTGGTGATTGGCTCCATTCGCTCCGGACAGGCGATGCTCACCTGGAGCGAGAGCCGCCATTAATCAAACGCTGCTGCAGACAGATGTGCAGCTATCAGGGGGTATTGCTGTAAGGTCTCACACACACCTCGGGTATCCACAGGGCGCAGCTGACGTGAGCCCATTTGGTGCCGGCGCGCGTGGCCTTCATGGCGCCGCCCTTCTTGGGGCACAGCAGGCACTGGGGGTCGATGCTGAGGACGCACGTCCTGCAGAGCCAGTTTCCCACAGGTACTTTGACTATACCATAGCAGGCCTGAGGAGGAGGCAGAGGCTTAGAACGGGATCCAATTACGGGATCATCGTGATGTCATGCACAGCCAGTGGAACACTGGAGCCACGCTAGGGCTGCAATGATTAATCAGGTTAATTGTGATTAATCGATCATTGAAATAATTAACTGATTTAGTAATCTTTTAATCATCAGCTGAGGTATACAGACTCCAAAAAAAAAAAAAAAGGCCTTGTGCTGAAAGAACAGCAAAATTGATTAATCAAATACATTAATTAATTAAATTGTCTATTTTCGGAAAATGTAAATTTGTTTATTTCACCAAATCGTTTCTGGGGTTTCCAGAGAGAAGCGAAGCCACTGAAGGACAACCATCCTGTTTGACAAGCAGGTTGGAAAGTTTTGCTTTAGTCGTTGAATTCGGCTCACAGAAAGAATTATTGAAAAATAAGACAGTTATTTTTTAAAGATATTTTTCTGTCATTTGTAAATTTTTTAAGGACAAAATGCAAAAACAGATTAAAATCGGGAACTGAGCTTCTGTTGGTTATTTTATACAAGACATTTGGATAAGTTTAAAGTTTGGGTGTACGCCTATGTTGAAATTACAATTTCAATTAAAAACTGGGGGAAAAAAAGGAAATCAAATTTGACATGAAAAATGTATAAACGTTCTTTGTCCGTACCTTTGTTCTACCCAACGTTCCTCAAGTGGCATTTTTTGCTTCTGTAAAGAAGAAAAATCTTCTTCTAAGCACCTTTTTATCTGATTATTAATTCAAACATAAATCAACACATTAGCAGGCAGTTTTTTTTAAATGCATTTGCATATTTTGCTGCAAATGATCAAGCATACACAAACAGAATGTGATCTTGTTGCATTTTAGGCGACAACTTTTCTTTTCATGTAAAAAAAAAAAATCTAATTATTTACATCTTTTAATGTATTTCTAATATTGTGTTAAAAAAGGCTTAAACGGTGAAATGAAAAATCTGCAGTAAGTGTCAAATTTTTTATCTGATTAATCAATTATCAGATAGAATAATCGCTTACTAAAACAAAGTTTCTTGCAGACCTAAACAACACAAAACAAGATGTTTTTTTATTTTTTAAAGAGACATTATCCTTTTATTACAGGTGCCTGAATTTCCCCACCTGGTGCACACAGATGTTGCACTTGTCACAGAACACCATGTCGTTCCCTTCTTCGCTGTCCGGGGAGCGGCACACGTCACAAATCACGTCCTCGTCGTACTCGATTCCCAGGCCTTCCACCGTCTCTATGGCGTGCTTCATGTTGTCATGGCACTGCCTCTCCAGGGCCTCCATGACTCGCTCCATCATCAGCTCGTCGATGGGCACCTCCCCTGAACGACGGACAGAAACCACCAACACTGATGAAAGGCACAGCGCAAATCTTTAGAATCAAACCGAATCGAGAATGAACCGATCCGATCCCGAGTATCGGATCGGGGCGCTGGAACTTTTGAGTGACTCCTTTAGAATCTGCACAGTTCTTTACTGATGCAGCAAATATTGATTTCCCATAACAAGGTAAGATTTTCTCTCCCTTTACAATGACATTTACAGCTAAAGAACGCTTGCATCTGTGATGAGAGCAGCTGAAACGCCAGTCATTAAATTTTATGACGTTCAAAGCAGAACAAATTTTTATGAAACAATATTTTGTTTTTGTTCTTGCACAAACTGGAACTGTGCCGACATACAAATTATCAGCCATACCACAGCATGCTAATGTCAGCCTAGCTTTACAGCACATCTACTTCATAATGAAATATTAGCAGCAGCCAGATGCAAATTTATTGAAAACCTTAACTGGACGTGTTGAGTCACAACAAACATAACAGAGTTAACTTGTGCTGGAAAGTCAAAGTTATGCAGCAGAAAACCTGGTTGGCAGAAAATGTCTGCTGCTCTCGATTCAAAGCAAGAGATGAATGCAAAATTAACTTTTACTGCATTTAAAAACTACTGAGGACTCAAAGAATGTTGTTAATTTATTTTCCAATCAGGAAACATCTTAATATAGGTGGCTGATTACCTTTTTTTCTTTTTTTTTTGGGTGAAAATGTCAGGCTTTTCAATTGTTTAACAAACCATCCTAAAAAATAAAGATACAATGGTTCCATGTGAATTTAAAGGAGACATTTTCACAGCGGTCAATATTTATTATGAAGTAAATGAATAAATCTAAAATGCAAGGTGGATGGGCCAACAGATAAGTGGGGCAATGAATGGACAAAAACAACTTTAAAAATAATTTTAAAAAGTGTGGAAATTTATAAGAAATGACTTACCTCAGCAGTCTGGGGACATAAACAAAGAGAGCCGACATTTATAGATTTCCTTACCCATGTGACTCAGCTCACTGTTGAGCGCGTGCAGCCAGTACAGGTCCATGTCGTCCAGGTCGTAGCGGCACATGGCCTCCGCCAGCTCCTTGATGTTGACGTATCCAGGTTCCGTCGCTTCCTGGCCCGAACACTGGATGTACTTCCTCTGGTGGGTGTAGAGCACTTCCTTGGACTTCTCTGTGGCGACTCTGAACAGGAGGGAAGCGAGGAGAACCCTTTCAGTGCCGAGCGGAGGGCTGAGCGCTCAGACGGGACGCGGCGTACCTCACGGACGGCTCGGGGATGGTGTCCGGACTGGCCAGCACCTGGACGCCCTTCTCCCAGTCCTGCTTCCAGCTGTCCGCCAGCAGGTAGTAGTCCTCCGGCGACACGTGGTGGGAATCTGGGATCTTCATGGCACTGATCAGGTCTTTTCTGAACACCTGGAGGACAGAAAGACAAAGTCTAGTGCGAGTCCTGATGTTTTTTGTTTTTTTTTTGTTGTTGTTTTTAAATTAGTTTCTTACTTCAGCTGGTTTTTTCGGGTCTGAGGCCGGGGTTCCAGATTTACTCTCATATTTGTGGGAGGAGCAGAAAGAGGTTGAAGGACCTAAAAGGAAAAAGGGACGAGCGGGTGTCGATTACAGAGAAGAGAAACACAAAGGAAGTCCAGGTTTTTGTGTCAGCGGGTGTCTCGGACAGATGGGACTCACTCTCGTTGTCGGAACTGTCGCTGCTGCTGGACGACCTGAGACGTTTCATCCTGTAACGTCCTGCAGGAGCAACGAGGCGGCTTTTAAAACCATCAGTCAGGACTCCAATTTTAGCAATTAATTACTTTTTTTTTTTTTTCTAAAGATTTTTTTTCTGGGGGGGTGGGAAATTCAGATTTTTTTATTTATTTTTTCACCTGAGCACTTTCCAGAGTGATGAGAAGAAGTACCATCTTGTTTTACAACTTCTTTTTATTTTGAATTTTCATTCAAGTCAGCTCACGGAAGAAAATCTAAAATAAAAGCCAATTTAAAACAAAAAAGATAATTTTGTCATTTGTAATTTTTTAAAAGAAAAGTGAGGGGAAAAATAAAAATCTATTAGAATTGAAAATTGAGCTTCTCTTGGTTACTTTCTGTCTGAAAAAGTGGAATATTGGGTGCACACTATTAGCGAAATTCTGATAACAGAAAAATAAAACATTTATAAATAAAAAAAAGTGATTTATTTTCCGTCATTTGTCTTTGTTTTTAACAAAAAAGTGGAAAAAAAAAATGGCTGAAAAACTGGAAATCAAATTCAGAAAAAAAAACAATCTAAGAATGTATTTTAAAGTCTAGATTTGGTTGACGGAGAGGATGATGGGTACTCACCATAAACGTCAGACTGCAAAGCATGCCAGTGGAGTCTTCTGATAACTAACCTCTTTGTTTCATATCTGCAGGAGGGAAGACACAAGTCAACTTTGTGCTTTACGATAATATGCATACTCCTGCTAAACTTTAAATACAGAAATAAATAAAGTGTAAATGCGTTATTAAGATTTTATGTGACAAACCAACACAAAGTGAAGCATCACTGCGGTACAAGTCAACAGGAGATGCACATAAAACTCTTGTTTTTGTGTGCACGGGGGTTTTGTGTGTCGCCTTTTTAAATATCTCTCTTTTTGAAAAAAGCCAGAAAGAAAACCATGAATCACATCTGTCCACTATATTCTGCGTTGGTCTGCAACATAAAAATATGTCGAGGTTGTCATGGTAACGCATCAAACTTCAAGAGGTGCAAACAGTTCAGGAAGGCACTGTTTTCTTCAGGTGAGGTCCAGAACAAAACGTTTCCAGTGAACGGTTGAAATAAAACAAGTCAGACATCCTTCACTCTGGTTACGCTTCAGCAGAATCAAAGCCAAACAGAAGAAAAAAATATATATATAAAAAATAAAGCCAACAGCGTGTGTGTTTAGACTGGGTGGATGACTCATTACAAGTTCTCAAAAAGCTCACAGGCAAGGAGTAACCTCCTGTACAGTAAGTAAGCCTTTTCAACAGACAGGACATGCCTCACATTCCCCATGAGGACAGGACGGCAGCAGCAGCTGAAGGAGGAGGAAGACACATCAAACTAGTTCCTCTTTCCACCGGGAACGGAGGAAACGTGCCCAGGCTTTCGACTGATTTCATTCACACGTCTTTCCCACAGCGAAGCTCCTCGTTTGCCCTCACGCCCTGGATTTAATGAACTCAAAATTCAATTTTAGTTAGTTACAACTTTGTCTGAGCTAAAAATCTGACTTTTGTGTTCTTTCGCGAGTGCACCGAGATTCGCCAAAGAGCGACGACGAACGCTTAACCTCGGTGAATTTCAGTGAATCGTGAGATAAAAACCCACTCACTGAGAAGGGTAGAAGTGGGGGATTTCTCAGTGACTTCGTCATGCTTGAGTGGAAACTAACAAAACAGTTGTAATGGGTTGAGAAAGGTTTAGAAAGCACATGCAGTAATCTTTTTTTTTTTTGGTTTTTAATGTTACATAAACAATAAAAAAATTTTAAGGATAAGAAGAAGTTTTATTTATGTAGAATTTTTTCAGCAACAACGCAGTTCAGAGTGCTGAAAATGGATGAAATGTATAGTTGAGCGTAAATGTATGGCATGCACATATTTTCATAGACTGTGAATTTATTTTCTTTTTTTTTGTGAAGTTACAACAATAATGTGTCACATCAAAGAGAACAACACAAATTGGTGCATAATTATGAAGTAGAAGTAAAACGTTATCGGACTTCCAAACCGTTTCTGAAAACCAAGAGGTGTCGTTTTCTCCAATATTGTGTTTTTAATAGAAAGGGAATTAGAAGAAAGCTACTGGCTAATAAAGTCCTGTTAGCATTTTGGTACAAACCACACAGGCAGAACGGTAAACAACTGGAAGAAGGTGTTCTCTACTGAACTTCATGGAATACGTTTGAACCGGTAGGCGTCAGCCCTGAAATGACTGTACGCAACAGGTAAACATGGTGGTTCCAGCTCCATGTTTACCTGGACGGACGGTGTTACATATGGGGTGGCCCTGGAAGAAAACAGCTTAAACATTGCCTCTATTCATCCAATGAGATCAAGTTCGAGCTATTATCCAGAGAATAAGGGGCAAATGTTTCAGTTTGTAGACGAACACAGCAGGTAGACGCATAACTCACCAGACTTGCTGCTGTAAATATCTATAAATGGTTCAATACCTTTTGAATTACTGTTCCGCTTCACAATTGTGGGCTACTTTGTGATGTTCCGTAGCATAAAAATCCCAACTAAACCCACTGAAGTAAAGTATTTGCTCAGTAGGCCTGGAAACAAATGCAAGCCACACTTTCCAGATTTTTATTTGGAGTCATAAATGGAAAAATTGTGCATTGCTGGCGTATTCAAGGGGACTGAATACTTTTGGAAGGAACTATGAATGTTGGTGTATGGCATGTCTACATGCTACTCTTTAACTAGAGGCACTTTGGGTTGAGAATACAATGATTAAAGGGGTTTCCTCTGGATTTACTCATTTCTACCGACATAAATGTAACGTGGGGCTGTTGTATTGAGTTAAACGTCAAACTGGGAGATTTATGTTGTGTTTCCATTACTAAAAAGAAGAACTAAACGGAGTTGTTGGCGCCAAACACTCCCTTCCACAGGCCTACACCAGGCTGTCTTGTAGGCTATAAAGTCAAACATGGCGCCACCTTCTTACAAAGATGTCACTTCCTACAGACATTAAGGCAAGTATTTACACAGCTCAAGTTGCTTAAATGCTCTGCGAAGATAATTACAAGTTTCTAAAGAGAGACTCCTCCACAGAGCAGGTAGTATTTGCGAAGCAAAAGCGCAGAAATGGCCTCGGTATAGCGTGAAAGGAGCAGGCCCCGTGGCCTGAATAAACCATCCAGGGTAAATCCTGGCACCCTGAACACACGAGCATATTGTTCACATTCCTCCCATCTTACCTTCCATCCACGGCCTTTCTCCGCTTTGCTCCCTTCAAACACACGGTCACACGGACCGAACATACATACAGTTATGAAAATATGGACTGTGGTCCTAACATTAAATAAAATGTAAGCTTTTTGTACCCCACCACAGTGGGAATCTCCAGGCTGCAGTATGTCCACCACCAACACGGCACAACAGCTCTATTGTACCGCCCGTAGCGACGGGTCCTAAAGCCCGCCGCTTTTCCTCCGCCCTGGGTGCGCTCAATTTTGCACTCTGGCGCTTGCCGCTATGGTCAAACCAAACGCAAACACTTAACCTTATTGGGTGAATAGCCATTACAAGTAAATAATCGCCTAGACAAAAATCATTTAATCTATGGATTTTAATATGAATCTGGCATTTCAAAAGGTCATAGTTACACACATACTTTCTAGAAAAAAAAAATCAATATACAAATACAAATAAATTGACAAATTTCACATGGCATGTTTTTATGGGTGTTCTTAGAAGTGACTGTAAAAACATAAATCAGAAGTGATGATTAAAAAAACAGGAACAGTATGGTAATGATTTATATGCTTTTTTGTTTGTTTTTTATATCACTGGGTAAAGTGAAGTCTGTAAACGAGGTCATCAGTTTATAATGAGACGTATGATTCAGGTCAGTGGAATACATGTGAATTACGGAGGATTTGTTTTTTTCTCTCGACCAAAAACTCCAACTAAACTCATCATCCAGAAGAGACACTAAACCAATTTAGTTAGACTAATAGTAAATAATTAATCAACAATAGTGAATCAACTAGTGTGCTTGCATTTTCAGTCTCTTTAAATTGACCTTTAGAGGCTTTGAACAAAAAAAAAGAAGACAAATTCACAAAGAGGAAGAAGAGCATTTCCCTTTTGACCAGCGTCTATTTTTTCCACATCTGTTATCAGGCTGAGTAACTAGGCAAATTTTACTTTAGACATTCCTTTTTTCAGCCTTTAAAGTTGTGAAGAAGAAACAGAGATTTTCTTTCAGTCATCTTACAAAATAACATTTTACAAAATATATATTCACATATAGTTGATTATTTTGTTTCTATACAAAAAAAAGCCCAGTAATGAATATAAAAAATATATATGTAAAAAAACAACAACAAGTTGCCTACTTTAAAAATCCAGCCTCTCTCCTGTGTTTATGTGTTGGCGAAAACAGATACGGTAACTTAAAATCAACTTTTCACAACCTGGTTTGGGCCTAAGAACTAAGAGTATAAACATGGTCATCACCTATACAGCACATTTTTATATACACATTTTGAACAGAGAAAAATCCAGTATTTAAACCACAAACACACATAATTCTAAGAGAAACCATATGCTCCCTTCATTTGCTCCCACCCTCATTTGCTCTCTTTTATCCTAGAAATCAATAAAAAGTAACATTTTAAATAAAGCACATAAAAAAGACATTTATAGAAACAGCTACATTCACGAAAGATGGATGAAAGCAGAGTTACAAAATACATTCACAGAAACATAAATAATCACAGCACTCTTAGCAACTAACATTTGAGTGGTTTGCAGCCTTTTCTTCCCTCGGCATTAAAAAAACGAAAACAAAAAAAAAATAAAAAAAATAAAAAATGTAATAACTTTTTCATGCAATTGTGAAAACTGACTCATTCGATCCAAGGCAACATCAAACGGTGCGGAGAATTTTCCGTTCCCGCCTTTCACCCCGTAAAAAGGAATCTCAATCAGCGCAGGCAGCTTGTTTGGACGGCCGACTTATTTACAAACCCATCTGCATGTCGGCAAAGTTGAAGAAGCTGTCGACGTCTCGGGTTGACGTATTTTTATTGTCTGAAACAAAAATCTGAAGAAAAAAGAAGAACATAAGTGAGGCTACGTGTGTGAGCGCTTAAAGAAGAAAAACGCTCCAAAAGTGAACAAAAAAAAACAAAAAAAAAAAAGTAAAAATGCCTACCTTAGTGCCACTAAAAACCTCGCTGGCGATGGTCTTGCATCCTTCCACTGCTCCATCACCGTTCAGCTCCAGGGCAGTGACCGGGCCTTGAGTGGAGAGACAGAAAAATTCAGAGTCAGGGCAACCACACCCCTGATCCCAGTGTGGGGACTCGGACCGATCCCAACCCCTTTAACATTCCGCTCACGTTTTTCAAACAGAAACAGCAAAGGGCTTCCCCATGGAAGCAGAGGTTTTCATATTGAGGGTTCTGGGGGACTTATGCAACATTTACCACGTCCACACACACAAAGCAAATGTATTCAAAGGAGATCATGACAGAAAAAAAAAAAAAAAACGTGTCAAACTTGAGGCCTGTGGGCCAAATCTGGCCCACAATAACATTTTTATGTGGTCCTCAAGACTCCAGAGTGTTTCATAAATAGAACTTATAGATGACGGTTGTGTGCTTAAATATTAATTCAGTAAAATCAAATAAGTTTTATTTGCATAGTGCCAAACTCTAATGTAGAAAGATGTTAAAATATTATTTAATTTCAGTACTCATCGAATGCAGACATTATGACGGCATTAGGACTGTTGTAGATGAGAAAAAGGGGATAAATTTCTGCCCCCCAAAAAAACTGTCTAACTTTTAGATTAATCTAAAAAAATTTCTAAATAAATAAATAAATAATCTGGTAATCTCAAAATTTCTGAGATTTCCTTACAAATTTTCAACGCATCTTAAAAATCTTCATGTATTTTTCTAAAAAACTTACTGACATTCTGACAAAATGGTAGTTTATTGGCTTCCATCTACCATGGCCCTAACACACCACTGTAAAACACAGCTATAATACCCAACAGATTGTCAATAGATAGTTTTATTAATACGTTTAAGGACAGCTGTCCCTTTAGGGACACTCATAATCTTGCCGTGGCCTGAAATTAAAATTAAAATGAGTTTGACACCCCTGACCTACAGTGTCTTGCAAAAGTATTCATCCCTGCATTTTCTACTGTAACCTGATTTAACTGGCTCTGATGTGACAAACACCACAAAGTACACATTAGTGTAAAAGAAACAAAAACGTGTTTATATTTTGGTACTTTCACTCCAATTCCAGCTCCCAGTATTTTTAATACACTACAGTGCTAAAGGTTTTACCTTCACACACACACACACACACGCATGCGCGCGCAAGCGAGCACACAGTCGTGTTTTCATCACTTGTGGGGACTTTACATTGACTTCCATTAATTTCTACAGCCTAACCCTTACCCTACACCTTACCCTAACCTACCCATCACATTCCTAACCACTAACCCAAAAGTAACAATTTCCCTCCAGGGGACCAAGAAAAAGTCCCCACAAGGAGCAATGGTCCCCATAACCCCACATTGTAGAAAGAAATGGGTTCCCATAAGGATATAAAAACCACACACACACACACGTGCACACACACACAAAATGTTGAAGGGTAATTGTAGTCTTAACATGATATCAGCTCACTATTTGCAGCTATTGGAGCTTCAACTCTTCCAGGAAGGCTTTCCATGAGTGTGTTAATTGGTTGTTTTTTTTTTTTAATCAAGGTCCCGGAAGCCCATTTGTGAGATCGGACACTGATGTTGGACAAGAAGGCCTGGCTCACAGTCTTTTGCAGGCCCCAACAGGTTTTCTTCCAGGATTGCCCTGCATTTAGCTTCATTCAGAGCATGATGCTGCCACCACCCAGTCTCTTCAGATGGATGTTATATTTAAGTGGAAAAGTCTCTCATCTATTCTCCACACACAATGTTTTGCATATAGGACAGGAAGTTTAGTTTTTGTTTCGTTTGACCAGTGGACAATCTTCCATTTAACTGTGGAACTGAAGGCGTTCCGTTCACATGACTGACGGTGAACGGGACTTCTGCATAGGTTTAGCTTACTAAAAATGATTAGGATGTATTCTTCTCATTTTCAGATGATGGGTATGAAACCAAAAAGAGATATTGATGTTGCTGCTTTGAAAGTAACAAAATGGGGAAAACCTCAAGGGGCATGACAACTTTTGCAGGGTTACTGTATTTTTATTCTTCCTCAGTCCATAATCACATGAGAAAATTAAATAAAGTTACGCTTCTGTTTATATTTGAAGGCGTCGGAACAACACAGGACAGGAATTCAAAGAATTTCAGACATGCCTTGGTGTGTTTCACATGGATCTGCTGTATAATGCAGGGCACGCGGAAGCGCACACATATGAGAACCTTTCTAAGATTACACCAGGCTTTACAAATGCACTAAATAGCTGCTAGAATTATGAAACAACTTCCTCAAATGACTGGGAGATATTAAGCTGAATTACAGTTCAGTTGAGGAATTAGATGAAGTAAAATGAACATACCTTTGTTGATCCACTCCACAAGGTCATCTGCGCTGTTCTGAAACACACGCCTTGCATCCTCAGGCTTCATAGAGACCTCCTTAGTCTGGACCAGCACAAATCCTTTAGAAGTGGCCTGTGCAAGAAGAGAAGAGAAGTGAGTCCACGGCAGCTAAAAGTGAGTCATGAAGCCTTTAAAGGATTCCTCATTAAAAGATGTGCCTTGCTGGAAGAAGTTTCATCCTTCCTCGCATGAGAATCCGGTCTCATGCTTGTGCGGTGATGAACTTTCTTTTAAAGTGACACCAAACATCTCTGGAATGTTTACACAGACAGACAGCCACCGTAGCCTGGTGGCTGGCATTTGTAAAAAAAAAAAACTCCCACGGAGACAGAAATGTAAACCAAAGAAAGCTACAAAACAAAAAGGTGCAATAACCTGTGGATTGAAAATCTCAATCTGGATACATTCTCAACTAATATCCAAACATTACTCCACAGTTTTTTTCACAATTAATTCGACTAATCGAATTCATGATGATTAATCGAATATGGAAATAATCGACAACTAATTTAGTAATCAATTAATCGAACATACAGACTCAAAAAAAGACAGCTTTCTGAAAAAACAACACAGTCAGAGCAGGAATTAATCCAAAATGGTACAAAAACACATAAACATTTTGTACTTAAAATGAAAAACCTTCTTTGTCTGGAAATATGTTTATCCAAAATTCCTCACCTGGTTCAAAGTCTGTAAAAAATAAAAACTCCTTTTAAGGACATTTTCTCTATCCATTTACTAATCCAAAAAATAAACAGATTATTATACATCCTTGGCTACAAATGATCAAACACACACTAGGCATTTTAGGCAATAACATTTTTACTTTTTTTTAATCTTTTAATGTATTTTTAACATTGTGTAGAAAAGGCTCAAGCAGTTAAATGAAAAAGCTGCAGAATTTGCCAATCTGTTTTATCATATTAATTGTCAGAATAATAGACAGAATCAAGCATTTCTGGATGTCTCAATCAGGACCATTTAAACATGCAGGTCCTTCTGTTTTGTGCTTTTCTAGGCTGTGTTAGCAATAGGAACAATGACTAATTCATTAAAAAAAGAAGCATCTGACGTAAGCTCTGACATTAGCACCACCCTTTCACCCTTTACCCACAAAGACTTCCTCTTTCTACACACCTTCCAAAACGACAGGGTTCGAACAAAAAGCGCCTCTTCTCCCACCAACACTCACCTCATCGATCAGTTTGCGGGCATTTGCAGTGGTGTAGTCCCCGGCAAAGAAAACGAAGAGGCAGGACTCCTCGCTGTCTTTCCGCCTGCCTCCCTTTGTTAAAGGCACAATGCTCCGGTCGGCCTCGGTGGAGATCCGGACGGACTTGAAATCGGACTCCGGGTCGGGCGCTGGCACGAAGTCCGCCACTTTTGCGTCTTCCGGCAGCAGGCTCCAGTTATTCTCCCCCGACACGGGCGTGAAGTCGTGGATGTTGCTCCAGTTGTTGTTGAATATGCTCAGCCCGGCGTCCTTGAAGTGGAAGGCCAGCTCCGGGTAGTAGTACTGGAAGCAGCCGAACTTCATTCCCGTGGAGGACTCGATGATGGGCTGGGTGGCGCAGCACAGGAACACGTCCATCTTTTTACAGTCCCTCGCGCGAAACTGCTGGCAGGCCACCACGCACTTGATGTCTTTGCAGTCCCTGAAGAACACGCTGCCCTTCACGGGCCCGAAGACGATGCGGCAGTTGACGCAGTCGTCGATGCTGATGGTCGCCGAGTGGTCCAAGACAAAGATGTTGCAGTTCACGCAGTCTTGGATGACAAACGGCTTGCCGTTCAGCGTCCCAGGCAGCCGGCCCACGGTGATGTCTTTGAGTCCAGTCAGAGTGTAATCCTTGGGGTCAGCCTGTGCAGAAACACATATCTTTGGAATAAAACATTTAAATACACGCCAAACGTGGAGAAGCAGCATTCAGCTTCTATGCACCATAAATCCCACGTGTTTAGAGTGTTCCTTGGTTCACTGGAACATTGACCAACCCTACAATACCCCACTCAGCTCCTATTGACTAGCCAGCAGTAATTAGCAAACCCTGGTGGAACTGCACTTCTGCTGAGGTCATTATATGAGCTACTTCTCAGTGCAACACTGGTAAAAACATTGTAACATTATAAAAGAGTTAATGGAGGAGTCAAAATTCTTAAGCCATTTTTAATATATAAAATCTATTTTTATAACAGCTGGAGTTAACAGTTATTTGATTGTGCTATAAAATGGCATCACGTGCCAAAAAAAATGAATAATGTTGCCCCTTTAAGTAACCTGCATCACAACTTTGATTATAATCACAGTTACATTTGGAGTACATTTTATTCTTTGCAACAAAAAATAAAAAGTATTTCAGTATCCTGTTCATGTGGTTCCACCTAATTACTTGAAAGGTGTCTCAGTGTGCTCTTTTAGGCCTAAATCATAATGCAGTCGGTGGTGTGACCCTTTTATTACACTTTCAACAAGCAGCGAGTCTAAAGGGAAGTTCATCTACTGCCAAGCCGGCAACATAAGGCTGAGGTCTGTTGTGTAGTACTGTAATCCCATAATGAGATAAGGCTGGCGACATGGGAGCATTTAGAGAGGTGGGCGACATCTTGAACATTAAAAAAAAATAGTGACAAATTTAGAAAATCGGTGTGTATTTTCTGCCGTTTTTAATCGGACGACCTGGATGTTCATTTGTTTTATGCTTTTTTTGTCACAATAATTTTAGTTCAGAGTAACAGTTTGCAGTGCATTTGTTAATCATTTGTGCTCTTCAAAATTTTTACATCAACCCAAAAGTCAAACTTTTCCCCCCCGTCTATAGTAAATGGGTAGCTAGCTGCACCATTAACAAACAATAACTACCTGGAAGTTGACGCAACACACCAGACAAGCAACAGCGGAACGTCAAGATGATTTATATATACCTACCTACTTTTACAATGCGTTTGTTCAGTGCTACCAAGATGCTATTCTACTTGGATTTGTACCGTCCAGTCGCCTCACCTTTTCCCTCTTGTCCCAGCTGTACTGCTTCGGAGCCTCGTCGGTGTTGTTGCCAAGGGGAACCGAGTTACCTGCAGTATCAGCACTCGTCGTTGTCGGCGTGAGGTTCTCCTTCTCCGCCGACTTTCTTTTGGATTTCTTCGAGAAGAAGCATCCCATGTTGCCTTTTCAGCAGCGACCAGATATCACGGTCCCGTCAGCCTGGAAGAGAAACCCACGACAAAATGTGAGGCGCGACAGTACCTACGTGAGCTTCAGTTGACAGGGTTTTTTTCCCCCCCCCCCTTTTTTTTAGCTTCCTGTTTCGCAGCTTCGTTTTCCAACCTGGTGGTACTTGTAACAGCCAATGACTGAGCCAAACAGCGTGACGTATGTACGTAGGCGTGGTGAACAGCCGTGAAACATTCACGTATTAGAACTACAAACACGATTTCCGAAAGACCAACATATCTAAACTTTCATTTGAAACGTCGTGTGTAAGATGGGAATATACTCCTAATGCGTATTAAAAGCAATCCATAATTGTATCCCCAAACACTGCATATTTTATTGACAAAGACGATGCAGTTTATCAGATTATGAAACAAACGTTTTCTTTTACTCTATTTCTTTTATTTTGCTTTTGGAAAATGCAGTTTTAAACCGTATGCTACTTTTTGTTTTTGAATAAATCAGTTGCAGGGAGTAGAAAATTAAACAAATTGAAGCAAACCACGACACCTGTTTTTTAAGATGTTATTTTAACTGACTACCCTCAACGCGTCACCAGTTCCACACCCGGCAACTCCCCTTCGAGTGATTCCTTTGCTTATAATACATTGAACCGTAACAGAAAGATCAGATGACTAAAAATCTCTCAGTTTAGCTCTGATGTGCTGATAGTCGAAATTATGTATTCGCTAATAGTTGTTTGGCGTTTTTATACAATGCTGACCTGGTTCTTATGAGGATGTTCTGAAACTGGATTTAAATATACACATGTACAACAAACCCCAAACACCACGTAACCGTCTGACAACCACATGTCAGATTAGCGTCCTACTTTAACTGCTAGGCCATTCTAATAATAGGTAATCCCTATCACAACTATCTTCATCCTGTCTTTTCAGTACTTTCTCTCTTTCCCCTATAGCCACATCGACATATGCAAAATTGAAACACAAAATAGGCACCATAGCAATATTCTTCAGCAGACCAGAGAGATCTGTTAGTGAAAGGCTGAGATTTTCTACTAGGATCAGCCTGAAATAAAAAAATAAATAATAAAAAAACAGTGCCAGCTTGACCCTGCAGCACCTTTGCCCTCTGACTTCTGTTAATGAGGCCAAAGGACATGACCAGATGCTCTATCGAGCTCTGGATTGCGGCCGTCTGCAGGAGCGCCTCCAGCCAATAAATGTATTCTATATATAATGTAAACAGCTCTATCAGAGATGCAATAAGTTTATAGAAGGTGTGTGAATGATCTAATGATCGGACTGCTGACTGCAGCCAGTCCACATTGTTAGCAGAACTAGAGGGCCCCAAAACCAAATTTCGCTTAGGGCCACCTGGAGGCTTGGGCCTGCCCTGGGTCTGAACGCACAGTGCCTCATAAATTCTTCCTGGTTGCTTCTGCATAGAAAACTGCGCTGGTTCATCGGTCAGTTGGATCTGTTTGATCCAAACCAATCAACTGAATATTATATATGTGAGAGTTCCGTCAATTTGTCCTGTTATAAGCTCTCTGAGGCTGTGTTTAAGATAGCCTCCAACAATTTAGAAAGTGTTTTACTGGAAATTGGTGATCAATGTAGAAACAGAGCAGTCAGTTCCTCTACTTGTCCATCAATAACACAGTAGAGCGCTGGACAGAGCGTGTACAATTTACAAATGTAACTTAATTAAAAAGGTTCAGGTTAAATTCTGCTAAACTGCACCATCTGCTGGTAAAAAGTTGTAATGCATTCACTTTAGAAAGAGCGATGTATTATGGGTAATCCTTAGAGCCACGAGGATCACTAACGAGGTCAGAGATGGTGTCTCTGCTATGCGATAAATATTATTTATCCATTTTATAAAATATGTTTATATGGTTTTCTTTTTTGCATATTATTGAAAGATGTTTAATCTAGGTCATGCTAGTTCTGCTATTATATTGTTTTTGTCGTGTTTTACAAGTGTTTTAGTCAGGGGTGAAAGTAGGGGAGTACGGTCGGGTACTGAGGACCCCTAAAGGATTTAGCGGGGGTACGCAGTACCTGTAAGAGGGGAGCGGCTGTCTGCTGTAAAGAATCAATGGGTTCACTGTGCAGCCGTGACTGATTAGTTTTTCAAGAACAAACTAAAACACAACTTAATCAGTTAATGAATAGTTTTTATTAACTGATTGTGTTTGACCAAATCTCTTCATTGTTGTAGCAGATGGTTAATCAGACTGAACTTTACATACACAGTTTTATACGAATATATGGTTCATTTATGTTCTTGCATTGTTCCAAAATGCAAGTTTATATAAACTAAAATATAAAAATGGCATCCAGTAAATAAGAGGTCAGTATTTTATTTTATTTTATTTTCAGAACATTTTAATTACTTGGTTTACCCTCTTTGAAAAGGATAAGAAGGATGGTCATATTTTATTTTATTTCTTCAGCTTGCTTCCATTGGATGCAGGATTATTGCTTGTTTCTTCTTCTGAAAATTGGAATTTTGATTGTGGAGTCCCTTTTTTCATCACGTTCTTTTATTTTCTTCTTTATTTCTTTATTTTGTAACTCAGTTTTTCTGACATGAAGCTTGGCTCAGCTTTTATTCTCACTTCTGAGCCAAGAGCTGGAATTGTACAATCAGATGGGAACTACAAACTTGTCCTCCAGTTTTACCCAGAATGCACTGCAGTTAGTTGATTGCTTCTCTGAAGGCTGAGTGCTGTCTTTAAAACTCCCCTTTTTCACGGAGCTCTTTTTCTTTATTTTCAGACTCCTTTTGCTGATATGAAGCTTCATTCAGCTTTTAACTTCACTTCTGAGCTTCTGCCGACAGCTGGAACCAGGGGCGTCGCAGGAATTTTGGGCCCCCTGACAAAATATTAGATTGGGCTTCCCCTGCGCAGCTGCTGTTACAATTTTTTGAGTCTTTTTTGACCCATGAAAAATGTTACAATTTTAAAGGCTTGCTTTCTTTGGTTCAATACTGATACTAGCACAATATTTACTGCTCATGAATTTTACATGCAACAGTCCGCATACAGTATGCAAGTAGGTTGCTTAATTTTTTTCTATTAGTTTTAGATTACTGAAATGTCTCTCCCCACGAGCAACAGTCATAGGCAACGTGCAAAATACACATAAACCAATCTAGACTTCTAAAAAATGCTATGTAGTAGCATTTTATTCAAGCTACAGTACATAACTAACAGAAATATTTTTTTCTCCATATTTGCTAAAGCTGTCACCATGTCGTGACAGTTTGTTATGAGACAGATAATCATTGAAAAAAATCAATCTGCTCCATCTCCTTCCTGAACTATTATTGCTATCTAAAGTAATGCATCATTCTGGCCAAAAACAACCAATCAGAACCAGTAGGAGGGTCTTAGTGTTGTTAATCAACTTCATTCACTCACTGCTAAATGTGCTAAGGGTGGAGAAACAACTTAGAATTACAAGGAAATTGTTTATGTGCCGTCATTGGCAGCTATGCTAACATTCTTCTATGAAACATGCCTTCCTCATAACACATTGACCGACTCAAGTTCAAATTTATACAATTAACATTTGGGTTTAGAGTCCGCATCTTCTCGGCATCACACGTGGGTATTCCAGAGTGAAGAGTGTAATGCAAGAAACATGAAAATAGAAACATTTGGGATGGATTAACCTGTAACTCTGAATTTCCCGCCCGTTGCACACATGCTCTAAGAGTGGGCTATTTCTCTTATCGACTCTAAAGTAGAGAATGAAATATCTGCCCATTTTTCCTTGGAAAGCAGGTCAATCTTTGTTGGACTGAATACATCTGTACTTTAACTAGGCTCTTCAATTTCATATGTATATGTTTTAGGTTGTTTTCCTGCTGGAAGGGGAACCTCCGTCTCATTCTCAAGCCTCTTAAAGTTTTTCTTCTGATATGTATGTAGCTACACACAGTTGCAAATGCACTACTTTGCGGTTTTTTTTTTTACAGGTTTTATGAGGCGATTTGGATTTTTTTCCAGGTTATTTTTCTACAGAATTCAAAATACAGCAATCACCCTTTAAAATCGTTTATGTTCCTTCAGTGACTTAAAGGTGTGCGACCTTTCATACTGAGGGTTTAATGAACCTGTTCACTGACAGGAGTCCTCACTCTGAAAGAAAAGCAAATGTAGCCAAAAACTGAGAAAATAAACTGAAGGAATCAGGTTGAAATTCAAATTCTTCATTCAAATTCTTCAGCAGTGTTTTTTTTTTTTTTATATATATAGCAACCAGTTGTGCTTCTTTGATAGTGGTGCCCTGTGTGATATGTCTCTTCAAGACACAACAAGACACAACTTTTCAAATCGCTTTTTCAGTTTTGAGTAATACTTTTTTGGTGGCCTAAAAAGCATTACTCGAATGCCATAATTACTCAAAAGCATTTGTGTAATGCCTTAAAAAGCATTGCTCAAATGCTTTTTAAGGCACTAAAAAGCATTCGAGTAGTTCAAAATCTAAAATACCAATCAAATCTGAATTGAATTACACTCTGTTCATAAACTCTATAAAAAAAAACTGCAAAGTTTTTATTCTTTGTATAAATATGCAAAAAGTAATCTTTTTTGGTATTCTGATGAACAGCAATATAGAAACTTGTCAAACTTGGACTAAAAGGCAAAATTAAGATATTATTGGGGGGAAATACAGCTTGAATTTGTAAAATAAAATAAAATAAAATAAATAAATCTTATATTCTTAACACCTGTTTCTCAATATTCCACATGCACCATCAGGTGCAGAGGCAGGAGCTTTGCCCGGGGCAGCAATCATGCAAGAACCGCCACTGTTTGTTTAATTTCTCCTCCGAATGCGTTTCGATCTGCTGCCATCATAACTACTACAAATTAATGCAGCGTATTTGAAAGCCACGCCCCTTTCTTCCAACATCTCCCTCTCCAGACCAGACAATCCCAAACAGGATATCGCATATCTACTTCTCGTTTGTCCAGCGACGGCTCAGATTTCCTGTTTTCGAGAGGAGTGACCTCCGAATTGCACAATCATCAAAATCTCGAAGCGGTGACTCAGTAGCTTGCCGTTCGGTTCGGGTGTGCAGGTGGGCTCCTTCTCCACAGTGAGAGCGGAGCTTTTCGTTGCATTGCGCTGTGTACCTTTAAAAGGTTAAATTCTTCGGTCTGTGAGCGCTGGGTTGTGTCTCCACTCGACTTGGTGTACCCACTCGGCTCAGCTGTGTGTGTGTGTGTGTGTGTGTGTGTGTGTGTGTGTGTGTGTGTGTGTGTGTGTGTGCGTGTGTGCGTGCGCGCGCGCTGTTCTTCCAGCTGTGACATGGCACAGAGGCTGCGTGTACTCTGAGCAGCAGCAGCAGCAGCAGCATCCTAAACCATGGACGCTCTCGGGAACGCAGCCAGCGCGGCTCGGAGAGCCAGGACGATGCTGCTGCTGGTCTGGACCTTACTGAACGCGGTGTCGGGACTGAAGGCGGACGACGGCGGAATGGTGGAGGAACTTGTAACCGAGAAGGAGGCAGAGGAAAGTCACCGACAGGACAGCGTCAATTTGCTGACATTCATTTCGCTGCTGACTCTCACCATTCTCACTATATGGCTCTTCAAGCACAGGCGGGTTCGCTTCCTTCACGAGACCGGGCTGGCAATGATTTACGGTGAGCTTGTTTTCACATGACGCTGGTTCTCCTCTTGCAGCTACACCACCACCTTCCCGCAGGCTGAACGTGATTCAGTCTCTTCTGCCCCCCACGCGCTCATATAGCCTCTAATTGGTTGGGCTCGTGCTCATTTCTAGAAGGTGCTTTCAGCGGCTCATCCCCAAAGACAAAACTCAATGCACTTCATCGTGGTTTCACCAGGGCCGGATTTAGGAGGATAGGGCCCCTGGGCTAGAGCTAGTTTTCTTGCCCTACCCACACAAGTTTCCTTCAGGCATTCCAATCAGGTTGATAGTCAGGTTTGTTTTGTTTCGTTTATGCCTTATCTACTTAGTAATCATTTCTCTGAGATGGTGTTAATGCTTGTAATTTCTAAAAAAGTTTCTCATACACGCTGCATCATTTCTTGAATTTTCTAGGTCTGCATGTGGGGTTGGGATGCAGTGAATGAAATACCCACACACTCAAAGGGAAAGAAGGCAGTCAGAGCTTGAGGTCAAGGGCTATGTTAGAGGCGTGGCTTTGACCATTTAGTGAATAATCATGAACTTTTTTTATTGTTATTATTGGACAGATACAATAAGCATCATGATCTCAAAACAATCCGATGCCTGCACCGAGGCCTGATGCAGTAAGCAATTAATCAATTAATCGCGTGATAAATTAAAACAAACTCAACCATTTCCATTTGTGTAATTTATTTTTTCCCCCTTTTTTTCTCTCTTTCCGCCAAAAACTGGATGACAAAAGTCTTCAGTTTGGTTCTCTGGTCTCAACTGTCCCTTTTTTTTTGAAGAATAATTTTGTTCACAGACATCTCATAATTAATCACACTTTGTGTTACTTTTTTATCTTAGGTATTGAAAGAGTCTCCCACTTCCAGTGCTAAATATTATTAGAATTTACAGTTTATTGATCTTTGAGAATGAGTTGTTGCATTACTAAGCCATTAACATTATATTACTTGAAAATGGTCTCAAAAGAACAATATTATCATTTATCGCAATAATCATTCAGAAAAATGTGTTATTGTGACAGGCCTACTAAACCTTGAATGACCTTTAACAGTTCATTTAAATGGAAAATGAAGAATAACAGGAAAAAACAAAAATGATCAGAAAGAAACATAAAACAATGTCTTCAATACAACTTGGTCAAAATTACAATATCTAAAACACATGTGTCAAACTCAAGGCTCAGAGGCCAAATATGGCCCACAGTAGCTTTTTACGTAGCCCAAAATGACATCAATAAGTCCCTCCAGTTTTTTAAAAAAAATGTACAAAACTCACTCAAAAGTTCACATATAATTCACACAGAATCTACAGATTTCCACACTTTTTATCTGATTTTCAACACACATTTTTTCTTCAAATTTGTGTTTGGACCAAAAGAGCATATGTTAAAACTGATCACCCACCTCCAATCTATTGGTTTAAAATGCTCTGACAAAGCCAAGAATTTGGGGGTGATCCTGGATCCTGATCAAAATTTTGATAACCACATCAAATCTGTCATAAAAATAGCATATTATCATCTAAAAAATACTGCTAAAATTAGACGACTTGTCCCCACAAGACTCCAAAAAACTAGTTCATGTCTTTGTTTTCAGTAGACTCGATTACTGCAATGCCATTTTCACTGGATTATCAAAAATAAAAAAGCAACAAGACAGCTCCAGCTTCTCCAGAATGCTGCTGCAAGAGTCCTGACTAAAACAAAAAGAGATCAGCATATCAGTCCAGCTTTAAGATCCCTGCACTGGCCAGTTGCTCAAAGAATAGAATTTAAAATCTCCTTAATGGTTTATAAAGCTTTAAAAACCCAGACTATATCTCTGATCTTCTTCAGCCCTACATACCACTCAGACCTTTAAGATCATCAGAGTTAAACCTACTAATTATTCTGAGAGTCAGATCTAAACTTGGTGAAACAGCTTTTAGTTTTTATGCTCCAGCTCTCTGGAATAAGCTTCCTGCTCGCTGTAATTCTGCCCCCTACCTTGAGTTTATTTAAAACAAGGTTAAAAACTTTTTTGTTTGAAGTTGCCTACTCTTAAATTCTTTATTTTTTTCTTAATTCTGTTGATTCACTATATTTGGAATTCTGATGTTTACTTTGTCTAATTTTAATCTTTGTCTAATTTTTTCCCCCTCTCTTGTTGCATGTTGTTTTTAACATTTATTGTAAGAGCACTTTGAATTGTCTCCGGCTGAAAGGTACTATATAAATAAAGTTGCCTTGCCTTGCCTTAAAATTTGAAGAAATTTTAACACACTGATGTTGGATGTTCTCAAAGAATGTCTCTTTAAGAACATTCATATTTTTGATGTGGCCCAAAATGAAAATGAGTTCGACACACCTGATCTCATATGAGTACAGTTCAGGTTCATCTCTCTATCTCATAGAGCATGGAATTGGAGATTTCAACATCACTTATGTTCTTTTAAAACACAGATTTTAATGAGTTACAACTCTTATCAGGGCCTTCCCTGACCTGTAATGCTGTGCTGACGTGTAGGTCCTGTGTGCTTTATAAGCTGAAAATAAAACCCTCTGGCATCTCAATAAAATGAGTTTAAACAGCAGATATCAGATGTTTTTTAAAATATTTTTTTAAAATCCTAACTTCTGCAGTTTAGACACACATTTCCCACTGATGTAGCTCTTGTACATCCTGACTTGTGCGACAGTTCTGGAGCCTCCCTTGTTGTTTGAGGAAGCTGAGCATTCACTTGGTCCGTTTGTGCCTTGACGCTGACAGAGAGCTGTGTTTTTGTCTCATGTTACATCCATTACTATGGAAGAAAATGCACCAAAGTCAGTGTAAAACCAGCCTTAAATGGATTCTAATCAAATGTACTCTTCAAAGCAATCTGTCAAAATTTTTGTGTGCAGGTCAAGTACCAAATACTGAATGCAAGTTTATTGTCCACTAGTGGAGAAATTCAGGCATACCGGCAGCAAAATGTGGATCTACATCCACTAAGCATGTAGATCCACATGAAGATAAAAATATAGAAACAGAAAGCAAGAATAACACTCGGTTCGGTAAGGCCAAACTTGGAACATAAAAATACTACAATGTTGTTTTTATTTATTTTAAACATGTGCAACTGAGTAGGATCATTTAAAATCTGTCCAAAATGGTTATGCATATTTATTCACCATTTATAAGAAGTGGGGGGTGGGGGGGCAAAAGTTCATGCAACAGAGATGTGCCAAATTAAGCTGGAATGTTATTTGTTCAGCTTTTCTTAATTTCAAATAACAGCAGGGATGTAAACATGTGTTGACTGTTAGGAATGAAATCTAGTGGTTTTGCAGTTTAACAGCTGCAGTAATGTTCCTTTGTCATCTCAGATGAAGGGATCTGTCACTGAAGGAGCTCTCTGATTCTGTAACAGCTTAATGCATGTGGTGGATGACGTTGTACAACAGTGTCGTTACCTAAGCTGGAGGTTTTCTGCCACTTTGTTGGAAGGGGCGACCAGACATGGGCTGCTGATGACCTGTGTAAATTTGGTAGCTTAAAGTGACAGTATTATGTTTTTTTCATCCACATAGAATCATTTTATAGCGCAATCAAGTGACTCTGCTACCTTCAGTTATTATAAAAATGCTGTATACATCAAATGTGACTTCAAAGAAATTTGACTTCGTAATTTAACACATCAAAATTGGGTCTCTGTCTCTTTAAAAACTCCTGCTCTTTCTGAAACTCTGCCTTCAGGAAGTCATCACAACAATCGCTTTATTAACCCTATAACAACATTTTTACTGGGGTTTCACTAAGCAGTAGCTCATATAATGAGCTCAGCAGATGTGCAGTTATACCAGACGTTTGCTAATTGCTGCTAATAGCTCTGAAGCTTGGAAAATGCAGCTCCAGGGAGGAGCTGCGCCTCAAAGGCGGAGCTCGGTCCAGCCAGGCGTTTTGCACAGCTCAGTGGTTGCCATGGAGATCAAAGGATTTCTCAAACACAAATGAAAGAATCAAGGCAACACTCCAGGTACATGTTTTTGATGAGTGAATGACATCATAAACTGATGTAAAGCTAAAATAAAGTTGATTTTATGTAATATTTTTTCATTTAAAGCAAATAATAACAACAAGCTAAAGGACTTCAGCTGTCAGGATAGTGATTTGATCTGTGTAATAATATTTGTACTGATCTCTGTGAAATGCTATTTCACTAAGATGTGAATGTTATTATTATTTTTTATTTCTAATATGGATGCAAATAGATGAATTGATACTCTTTGAGAATTCTTGTGTTTTTGTTTCCACTTTACTGCCTAAAGTTTTTGCAAACAAAAATCAGTTCAGTTCATCTCAGAAATGAAACCAACGTTCTTCTGATAATTGGTCATAAATCTGTGCCTCGGTTATTGTTGGGTAAAGCTGTGTGAAGAACAATATACACATGCACTGCATGTTGGCCACACATTTTGCTGCAAGATTTGAGAGACAGAACTTAGGCAGTTCAGTCTGGGCTACAAATGTCACTTATTAACCAGAGAGGGGAAAAAGGGCAGACTTTGATTTGTTTTTTTTTCCTTTTAATTTAATCATTGCTGTTTTTCGACCCTGAACCGTGGGCCCCAGTGGGACATGTTAGCAAAGCAGACAATCCAAAATAGAAAACTGCCACTATAATGCTACATTTAAACACTTGGAGTTTTTGCTTTGGGAAATGCAGAGACTATGTGCACAAGCATGAGCTGTTTCTCCTTTTCACTTTTCTGTGTGAACCTGAACAAAGCTCTGTAAGATCAGGAGGATTATTCTGTAGCACGCTGAAAGTACCAATTAGCCGCATAAAGAACAGCCTAAACAAAAAAGCTCTTACGGTACTTTCTTGTCCAGGTTTATGGAAAGCACCTAAAACTCCCTCTATCTGCGATCCAACCTTTTTTTTTTTTTCTCTATCTGCGATCCAACCTTTTTTTTTTTCTTGAATGTTTTTGTCTTTTTTTTCTTCTTTTTTTTACCAGGAACTGAAACAACAGGTGGTTTGATCTAGTGTCTGCATGAAACCACTGTGTGTATGTGTGCCTGTGTGGTTGGGCCAAAGTGTGTGAGTGTGATGTTCATACTTAACCCACCGGCAGAGTGAATCAGCAAGCATGTAGCACTCTGTTTTACTCTGTGCCATCACAGGATTTGTGCTCCTCTAAGTGCCTCTCTCATCACTTTCTTCCCCACTCCGACTCTCATTTATCTGTCTTTGCTCTGCTGCAACTTGACCCAGTGTTCTGGTAAACAAGAAATGCATGAAGAACTACACTCACCAACCACGTTCTTAGGTAGATGTTAAACAGCGCTTGCTTACAGCAGCAACTCAAACCGTTTTGGGATCTAGGTGAGGTAAGTTAAAGTTAAAACTAGACTCAGAATGTGGAACAAAACGGGCTTTAGTGCCTTGGTCTGGGATTTTCATGAAAAATCACCCCTCATATCTGGAGACAGTGGTGGGAAAAAATTAGAAACTATTCAGGGATTGACAGTGGAGTGGATGAAAACGATTGACGATGTCAGAGGTCAGCAGACAATGGTTTGAGATGATAAAAAGACGAGAGCTCAAATACCTTATCATTACTAGCAAGGTTTTCAGAATCCTATATCTGAAGCCAAATAAAATTGTTGACCTCTGGGTGCTACTTCTGTCCACTAAGAATGGGAAACTGTGGCTATAATTCACACAGGCACAGCATTATCATATAACAAATGAGAGAAAGTGATGCCTATTCTCACGAGTCTGAATTATTGCAGCAACATTCACACAGTAATGTCAGAATAAGGTCTAACCAACACCTCGGTTTGTCTTGCCTTCTGCGGTTCAGGCTGGTGGTGTAGTGATGTGGGGCGGGGGTGTCAAACGCATTTTCATTTTGGGTCATCTCAAGAATGTCCTTAAGGGGCTGGTTGTGTCAGAATGGATTGATAAATATTAACAAACTGTTAAAATATTAATATCCATGTCTGCATTTGATGAGTATTGCTTAAAATTAAATAATAGAGAATATATTTTCACACTGATCAATACCTCCAGGATTTAATTACTTTTTTTTCTTTTAGTAATTAAAATGACAACTTTTTTGGAGCTATTTAGAAATATTTGCAAGACATTTTGCGATATTTGCACTTATGTGCGATAACGTCTGCCTCAAAGCTACAGTTTCGAAGCTTTGTTCTGCCTCACAGAGAACCCACTTCTCCCCCACTCAGTTCCTTCAGACTGGCCAGCAGGAATTGGCAAACACCTGGTAGAACTGCTCATCTGCTGAGCTCATTTTAAGAGCTACTTCTTTCTCAAAGCTGGTAAAAAAAGAGCACTGCTGTGATGACTTCCTGAAGGCAGAGTTTCAGAAACAGCAGGAGTTTCTTAAAGAGACAGAGGTCCAATTTTAAGGCGTTAAATTATGAAGACAGATTTCTTTTAAGTCATCTTTGATATATCAGACAAGTTTATTTGTATAGCACAATTTTCAGCAACACAGTTCAAAGTGCTTTACATCATAAAAACACAAAAGTAGAAGTCATAAAAGACAGTCAACAACTGGAGCTTTACATTTTGTCAAGTCCCATCGTTACACATCAGAATGTCGATTAATATTTTATTATGCTTCATATACACAACACCTTTCTATCAACTGAAGGTAACCTAGCTAATTGACACTGCCCTTTTATATAATAAAGTACCTGGAGAAAACGCAACACTTCCNACAGAGGTCCAATTTTAAGGCGTTAAATTATGAAGACAGATTTCTTTTAAGTCATCTTTGATATATCAGACAAGTTTATTTGTATAGCACAATTTTCAGCAGCAACACAGTTCAAAGTGCTTTACATCATAAAAACACAAAAGTAGAAGTCATAAAAGACAGTCAACAACTGGAGCTTTACATTTTGTCAAGTCCCATCGTTACACATCAGAATATCGATTAATATTTTATTATGCTTCATATACACAACACCTTTCTATCAACTGAAGGTAACCTAGCTAATTGACACTGCCCTTTTATATAATAAAGTACCTGGAGAAAACGCAACACTTCCCCTTTAACTTCCTCAGCCTTCTTGAAGATTGTTGCTGACCACGTCCATCCGTTTTCCACCACTTTGAAACCATATCGTCACCTCAATATCCAGCTAGATCCTGCACCATGTGACAAAACTCATCTAATCGTATACCAGTTTCTTAAATATGGCAATGGGTTCACTGTATTCCAGTGGCTCCAGTCCAGTTGGGCTCCTTGGTGACGTGGTACAACAGGAAATTGACATGGATGTGCATCCAAAGAATCTGCAGGAACTGCATGATTGGAGTATGGCCTAAAATCTGATGGATGTTTCTGACACCTGTTGAATCTATATGGGACGAAGAACGAAGGGAGTCCAGCCCCGTACTAGCGTGTGTAACTAATGCGATGGCTGTTGATCGCATATCGTCACCAGTTTTAACTAGAGTTTGATTACTTATTTGGTTTAGTTGGTTATGTCTATGTACGTGTGTCAAATGTTCTTATAACCTTCCTTCTTTGTTCCGATTGGATTTATCAGGCTTGCTGGTCGGTGTGATCCTGCGTTACGGCATTCCAGCCACCAGCTACCACAACAAGACCCCCCCAAGCTGCTCACTGAAGGAAGGACCTTCCAGCACCCTGCTGCTCAATATCAGCGGCAAGTTCTTTGAGTACACCCTGAAAGGGGAGATCAACTTCAGGGAGATCCACAATGTGGAGCAGAACGATATGCTGCGCAAGGTAAGCAAAAGGAAAAGTTGTCTACATTCTGCTAATTTCACCAATCAATTGGGAATTTCTCGTCCCTCTCCAGGTGACCTTTGACCCTGAGGTTTTCTTCAACATTTTGCTCCCTCCGATTATTTTCCATGCTGGGTACAGTCTGAAGAAGGTGAGATATTGCGCGGTCTGGCTGCTTCTGAGATTAAGTGAAGCGACACAGTTACGTGAGGTGAGGCTGAGTCCGGCTGAAGTGTCTGCTGACACAGTGTTTCATTGGACAGATGGCTCGCAAACTAAACCTGTCATTGGCCAGACTGTGAGAACAGTCAACATAAGTGTCTCTTTGAAGGGAAGTTCAGACCAGATGTCTTTCATTTCCTCTTTGACATTTTTGCTGGCTCAGAAAAACGGCTGACAGTAGAAACAGTTTTTGCTTTTGTCTTCTTAAAGCGACTGGGTTTTATTTGGAGAATGGTAATTTGGATTTTAGTTGCGAACGTTTTCACCATTTTCATGGGGTCAATTTCTAGTAAAGTTCATAGCTGTCCATAATGTTTATTACATTGGAACTAGGCATGGGATGGGACAGTGTAAGATTCAAGCTGCTGGTCAATCTGACACTTTCTTTGGCATCTCATTAAAAGTGTAGAACAATCAAATATTTTTTTGCAGTTTGGAAACCTTACCCTTTTAAAACCTTGGTGTGTGACCACTCTATTCCAAGATGCAATATCTAAATCTTTATGATTCACAGACTTTGGTTAACTCAATTCAATTCAAATTCTGAAATACTTTATTGATCCCAGAGGGAAATTAAATAATATGACAATATTGCCCTTGTTGCCCTGGCATGTGACACATGGCAGGGCAACAAGGTAAATGGTTTACTTTGTAGGGTTGACTGAAAAAATTCAGCAATCTTGCTTGGAAATGTATTATGCTGGATAGAACAAAAGCTTTTGGTTTTGTAATAATTAAAAACACTTTAATTGCCTTTCCTCCATGTATAGGACTGTGCGCTTATTATCAAATCCTGGCTTGTTTGTTTTAAAATAAGCTTATTTTAATTACTATTGGGTGCATGCCCATCCCTTGAAGGTTTTGTATATTACATTAGCTTGGGGTGCTGGTACCAGTCCTGGAAAGTAAAACCCAACATCAACGTGTTGCAGTTGGATGAATCCAGTGTTGTCTGCCAGTTTTTGTGTGCAGTGACCAGGCTTGTTACTGCATTCTGTGCAGTCACATAGTAACTGTACTTTGACTGAGTTCTTACAGCCATTGGAGGCCCAGTTGGGTTGAGGGCCTTCAGTTTTCCAGGAATTCTGACTGAGCATTCATGGTGGTATCTTTGGTTTGTTTGTAGCCAGTTTAAGCAGTATTGCTTTATCTAAAATACTTAGTTTGCACTTTTAAGGATTTCAGAAACTACCAAATATTTTGCACTCTTTATCTACCTTTGATTACCAATAAAATTGTACACTGTCTCAAAAGGTCTTGACAAGGAAAGCGAAAGCTAGCTAGCTATCACAGTTAGATCTCGTTAAAACAACCGAAGTAGAACATTTACAGATGATGTTTATCATGGTTTTTTTCCAAGATACTGTGTTCATAAATAATTATTCTAAAACCTTTTAGAAGGGAGTACAACTGAAATGAAAATACAAAGTATTAGTTAGTACTTTGTATTTTCATTTATTGATTAGCTCTTTAGCATCAGACAACTACCCTAACCTCATCATTTACTATCTAATCGGGTTTAGCAGAACTTTTTAGGTTCCTACTTAGTGAATTTTGAACATTTTGTGTTTCTTTCTTCATGTTAGAATTTGCTGAGTCAAATGATAGTCCTCAGGAAAAGGAAGAACGGGGTCAGGTCAGCTAGAAAAGCTCAGTTTTTTCACACTCATGAGTATAATTTTTGTTTTTGCTCATTTTAAGCAGCATTTTAAACACCAAAGCCACTCAGATTTGCAACTGATGTGTCCTTTATATATATATAAAATTAGCTCAACATTACTAAGCTGAGTTGTCACTGATCAGAATGTCAACAATTAAATTTGATCATTGGGACCATTTGAGAGGAAGACGCATATTTCCTGTTTAAAAAAAAAGCAAAAAAAAAAAACCTGAATCAGCTGTTTTCATGTTACTTTGCAGGGACAGTCAGATGGGCTTGATCTGGAAGTCATCTGTGTTTCGCTCCTTGTTTGTTTTAAAAGCAGTCAACCAGCTGGATGTGTGTTTGTGTGTCTGACTGAGTCATAGCAGTCACTGACCTGAAGGTTTCAGCTAGAAGACGTATTTATTTATCAGCATGATCAATGCTGTTCTCAAGCATACAGATGTTTTTTTTCCCTCACACTTGCTCACAAAACAATTACATTTGTCTTTAGTATATTCCTTTTCCCCCCTTTTTCAGAGACACTTCTTCAGAAATCTTGGCTCCATCATCACCTACGCCTTTCTCGGCACTGCAGTTTCATGCTTTGTTATCGGGTGAGGTTATCCTCTCTGTTCATCAATCTTAAGAGATAACTCTTCCCTATTCCACCCCCCCTTCAAATGAATACCTCTCCTCTGCTTGCCCAACCCCAGGAATCTGATGTACGGCGTGGTGAAGCTGATGAGGGCGGTCGGACAGCTGACTGAGAAGTTCTACTACACTGACTGCCTTTTCTTTGGGGCCATCATCTCCGCCACAGACCCAGGTACAACTCAAGAGCAATGAAATACGCGTTCCAGCTGTGGACTAACTGCGAATGTGGCTGTTTGCTCGGATCTCTTGTTAATAGTTGACATGTGCTTGCAGTGACTGTGTTGGCGATTTTCAACGAGCTCCATGCAGACGGGGATCTGTACGCTCTGCTGTTCGGAGAGAGCGTCATGAATGATGCTGTGGCCATTGTCTTGTCCTCGTAAGTCATGTTATCAGTTCAGTGATGCTATTGTCAGAAATATGGTCCTTACCTTTAGTGGAAAAATATCATATTGTAGTGAATTTGTAGACATTTCTGAAAACAGGATTAGTCTGATTATACTTTTACCGTTACACTGTTTCAAAGTTTCAATTCACATTGAAAAGGTAATGTTTATTGGATACAATGCTGCTTTAGTAGGTGCAGCACATGCTCACTTTCAGAAGACTTGCTGTTTTAATCTGCATGATTAGTTGTGAGTAGTCACTCCACTGTATAAAAATTAGATACTTAAGTGATATTTGAAGTTTTCCGCTTGATGCTCACGGTGACACACAACCCAGTCCACCATTTTCTAGTAGAGATCCATGGCCTCAGACTTGAGCATGTTCAGTTTGAGTTGCTTAAGATGGCAAAACATAAAGTAAAATGGTGGCTCCTGTCCGACTAACCCCTTCCTGTACACAGAGGATTCCTTCACTTTTCCATATGCACCCTAACTGTAAGGAGACTTCTCAAAATGTCATTCCAAAAAAAATCCAAACTCGCTTTTTTAACTGAGCAGATTTGTGCTACATATTGTTTAAGGGGAAATAAAGAGAAGTATTTGAACAGATTTGGTTAAAAGTTACTTTGCAAATCAAACTGTTTTCATGCACAGCATGTAAGCACTCTGCAGTAGACGTTCACCTCTTTTTCGAATGTCATGTTTCTCCTTAAATCAGTGTATTTTATTTATGTTTATGTTCCATTTTGGTGTTTACTGATATACGGGTTTCAACCAAATCGGTTTTTCAAGTTGTTGAATTTCACACTGATTTGTGAAACCTGCTTCCTTTCATCGCTGCTCCTCCTTGACACATGGCGCTCTACCGCCCTCTAGTGGATGACATGAACCACTTGTTTCTATATAGGAATTTGTTGGGATGCTCCAGGTGGTTAATCTATTTTTCAAAAAGACACTTGTGATAAAAATTTAATGCAAGCTCAGTGATACCAAAGTGAGTGTTGATAGTTATGATTTTGACCCATACCAGAATTACACTAACTAAGTATGCCTTGTGTGTTTTTCACATCTCAGCTCCATCGTGGCCTACCAGCCTGCTGGTGCAAACACACACATGTTTGACGCCTCGGCCTTTTTCAAGTCTGTGGGAATTTTCCTGGGGATTTTCAGCGGCTCCTTTGTGATGGGCGCAGCCACAGGCGTCGTCACGGCTCTCATATCCTGCTCTGTGCGCACACTTTAAACTCCAGCCTCATTCTAGACCATTTTCTAAGAGCCTGGGTCGTGTTGTTTCTGTTGAGTGTGGTTGATGAAAACGCAACTCCTTGTTGGCCTTTAACTGGACTCTACGTCACCAAGTTCACCAAGCTGCACTGCTTCCCTCTGCTGGAGACGGCGCTCTTCTTCCTCATGTCCTGGAGCACGTTCCTGCTGGCCGAGGCCTGCGGCTTCACCGGTGAGCCGTCTTCATTTTATTACATTCAAGTGTGTGCCATGAAGAGATTTCCTTACAAAGTTTGGAACTTGATTTGGACCTTTTTATCATCTAAAAAAAGAATTTTGTTTTAGTTTCCCATAAATATATGATTCATTTTCCCTGCATTTTAATAAGATGGTGCCTTCGTCCGCTAGATCATCATGAGGTATTTCAGCACTAAAAGAATTTAATAATGCCCTAAAATTACAAATTAAGGTTTAAAAAATAATACTGCAGACAATTAATCCTCCAGAGACGCAGTGAAAGAGCTTGTTGATTTATCTATGTGATGAATTGTCCCGCTGCGTGTTGAAAATCCGCCAGCATGCCTGTGTGATGCAGCATGTTGGTGGAGTTGGCTGTAACACGTGTGTGTTGTTCTCCAACAGGTGTTGTGGCTGTGCTGTTCTGTGGCATCACCCAGGCTCACTACACGTCCAACAACCTCTCTGAGGAGTCTACAAAACGCACCAAGCAGGTAGCATCTGGCCGGGGGGGGGGCTCCATCAAGCAAGTTCATAATTCTGAACCCTCTATAACTTCCCCCGTAATCCATCAGGGTGTTGGTTCCAGATGGCACCACGATCAGCCCTGAGTGACCTTAATCGGGGCTGACTGAGGTCATCCGTCCTGACATGACTGCTCGGTTTCCCAGAGGGAACTCAGTGTTGCAGATTAGCATGTAAACACCATGCAGTGTGACACATTTAGATCAGTACGCAGCCTGACTTCTGTTGGTCTGATTCAGTGGCAGTCACGCTGAACATGCAGTGTAGCTGTTTAAAGCTCATTGTGCTGTTTATTATGTCCAAGTCAAAACACTAAAATTGTGTTTCATTCACAGCTCTTTGAAGTTCTTCACTTCCTGGCTGAGAATTTCATCTTCTCGTACATGGGCTTGGCTCTGTTCACCTTCCAGAAGCACATTTTCAGTCCCATCTTTATCATTGGAGCTTTTGTATCCTTTCACTATCATATTAGGAAAAACAATCCTAATAAACATGAATAAATAATATATAACTCTTCAGGGTTTGCCACGGCAGTCATCCGGCAGCTCACTGTGTTTCTGAGTTAAAGATATTTAAAGTTGACAGGAAATTTGAAAATATGACTAAGTAGTTATGTGTTATTGGAAGACATTATTAACAATGCCTAAACATCAACTGTAAAATCTTTAAAAAAAAGGCAAACATTAGAAAAATACAATTAAAATCAATATAAATGTTTTGCACTACTGTTGTTTTATTCTAGTTGAAGTGTCCAAAAAAGTTTGATCTTTTGTTCGTGAGTTGTCAGTTTATTTGCTAAGGTTGTTACTGTGTAGGCTGGTACAGAGAGGCAGTGGTTATGGAGAGCAGGTGAATAAAAATACACCTGACCTGAGTTTCTCTATGTCACATGTGTCAAACTCAAGGCCTGTGGGCCAAATCTGGCCCGCTTTTTATGTGGCCATCTAGATTCTAGACTAAACACAAAGTGTGCTTGAATATTATGTCCAATCAAATCAATGCAGTTTTTTAAAAATCTGTTTACTGCCAAATTATATCAATCAGTCCCTCCAGTTTATTGAGAATTATTATGAAAATCAACAAATTCCTGCACTTTTTTGTGGTAATAATTGGGAGTTTATTGCAGATTTTGCTCAAAAATTGTCAAAACCTTTCATACTAACCACCTGCCTCAGCTGCAATTGATTTCAGTAGCCCATGTTCTCTGCAGCGAGTAGTAAAAAGTAGGGTTTGCCATCATAAATAAGCGCAAATATTTCCAAATTAGTACCACAAACACTTTGATTTTTATTGCAAAAAGTATCACAA
>NW_006800161.1:354897-376699 GCF_000485575.1 Poecilia formosa | reverse complement strand
CAGGGTTTGCCACGGCAGTCATCCGGCAGCTCACTGTGTTTCTGAGTTAAAGATGTTTAAAGTTGACAGGAAATTTGAAAATATGACTAAGTAGTACCACCTGCCTCAGCTGCAATTGATGTCAGTAGCCCATGATCTATGCAGCGAGTAGTAAAAAGTAGGTTTTACCATCATAAATAAGCGCAAATATTTCCAAATTAGTACCACAAACACTTTGATTTTTATTGCAAAAAGTATCACAAAAGCCTGGAGGAACTGAAAAGATGTTCAGTAATATTATTTAATTTTAAAAATTCATTGATGTTTTAACGGTTTCCGAACAGGTTTTATCAGTACATTCTGGTACAACTGGCCCTTTAGGAGCATTCGGGATCTTGATTTGGTCCAGAACAAGGATGAGCTTGACACCCCTGTTCTATGTGTTCACATACTGACCATACTGTGTCATCAAAGAGACTCTTTAATCTGTCTTTGCTATCACTGTTACTGTAGGCATAAAAGAACCTATAATAAAGCATGCTTAGCTTGGTGGTGCAAGTGAAGTCTTGTGGCCCGCCAGGCTTGTAACACCATGGGGGAAACCCTGATTCCTGGAAACACTCCACAGTTTAATAGCATTGGACTTCTTAACCAACTTGTGTCAGGTAGCCATATTTATCGGCAGAGCTCTCAACATTTACCCGCTGTCCTTCCTGCTCAACCTCGGTCGAAGGGACAAGATCAGGGGAAACTTCCAGCACATGATGATGTTTGCAGGTGCAAAATAAAACCAAAAGGTCCAACTAATATTGCTAATCTCAACAGATTTAGTGTGCAACAGTTTTGGCATGGCAACTTTTGCAGGTTTACGCGGGGCGATGGCATTTGCCTTGGCTATCCGGGACACTGCCACCTCCGCCCGGCAGATGATGTTCACCACCACGCTGCTCATCGTCTTCTTCACAGTCTGGGTGTTCGGTGGGGGAACCACACCCATGCTCTCCTGGCTACATATCAGGTGAAAGAACCGCTCTGGAAATAACGAAACCTCATATTAAAAAAAAAAAAAAAACATTTTGGGGAAAGCATCATATTCTGGACGGGTTATTTAAAAACATGTCCTGCAGATAAAAATGTTGCATATAGCATGTCCAGGATTTTACTGTAATTAATATTCTGTCAGGTATTGAAGAATTTCTGAAGAACAACTCTTTGATGCCGTTTTAAAACATCGTTGCAGAATCCAGAAATGGCTTAAGATAGAGGTATAGTTAAGGCAAACTTGATGGCGTGCAATTAAACATTTATTGTTGTTTGTTCACATAATTGTTACAGTTTTTCTGACAGAAATCGAATGATCAAAAATTGACATGATAGCTTCTTGTGCAGCTTTTTAGCTGTGCTAATGTAAGATTAGCCTAATGCACTAGCTTAGCATTAGCTACATAATGGCAATCAGTCCCTCTACTTCCTAGGCAATTTGTTTAGATTATATAACATTTAAATCTTGCTTTCATGTTTATTGTATCTAACTAAGAGGAAAATTGGGCAAGCCATTTGTGTATTTATTCACTATTGACTGACTTGTTAGCAGCTACAGTCCACTAGTTAAAATGTTTGCTCACACCAGTTCAGAAGAAGCTCTTAGGACTTGACATGATTCCTCTTGTCCGTGTACGAGAACGACTTGTACCTTCTTGTGCAAGTCGTATTCATACCACTCGTATTCATACTATTTACACCCCAGCTAATCAGCTGTGCTGTATTTAAAGTTTTATTTTATGGTTTGTGTTCTTGTTCTGACCCTTTGTTTACTTCATCTTTTGTGAGTTTGGGACCACCCTCTGAGCTTGGCCGGTTTTATTCCATGCCTGCACGCACAACCAATACGGCCACAGAGGTCCGGGCTGCATGCAGACGCCTGCCTAGTGTACAGATGATAACATTTAAGCAGACCTGGAGGTATACCTTGGGGTTTACTAACATCACCATGTTTGTGTCACACTTGCAGGACTAGCAGTAGTCTCCAGAAGTACTGTGCTAGTCTCACAAATGTCTCAACTATTATGCTTTTCGAAGGACTTAACTGAAATATTTGACGACAGTCTTGTCCGACACAGTGACACCTTAAATATGGTAAACCAGTTCATATCGAAGGCTCTACTACATAATAAATGTTCACTGTTCATTACTAGTAAACCAGGACATTTTTTGGCACATTGGTTTACTAGTTAGCATGTTAAGCTACTTAAAGGAACTAAAACCATAAAAACCTCAACTAGTTTCCTTCAGCAAATCAACCAATGTGCATTTAGGCTCAAGTAGTGTGTGAATTTGAGTGTTACTTAAATACTGGACATAAATTTGCATTAACTAAACATGCTATCATTTCATGTCATTTAATTAATTAGCATGACGTGGCCTAATAGCATGGACATTTGTGCAACCGGTGCAGCTAGCTTAAGTGTTTCTGCATTGTTGTGACTGTCAACAGCAATGAATGCGTACACAGCAGGCTTTCCATAATCCCCTCAAACTTGGCATGAAAACATATTTCAGTCGTAAACCAGGCTCCGTGTTTGTAATTCAATAAGTCATGGGCTGCCAGGAGAGGGGGCAAGAGTTCTCTGCTGCTCTCTGAGAAATACCCTAGGAGCTCTGTGGGGAGGAACAGATTTCTCCTCCAGTACAACTCTGACTACTTAAACCTGAGCCTGAGAAGAAAAAATGAATTTCATCGTCAGATTGCCAGGACCAAGCTAGCCTGCGCCAACTGTCTGTGTTCTGCGTTGTGCCACTGCTGTTGCTGTAATTTGATTTGGTTCTTTTTTTTTTTTTTTTTTTTTGTGGTCTGGGTTGAGCACTGCTTCACTTGTATCCGTTGTCTGCCCATGATGCACTGAGAGCTTCGTATTTATGACGATAAAGCGGATTATCTCGTTCCCGGCAGCAGCGGCCTGAGCGAGCAGGCTCTGTTTAATATGAGTAATGCCTCCTCGGACCGGACTGGAGCCATTGTTCGGCAGGGGCTTTAGAGCTCTGCCAAACGGACCCCCCCGTCCCTCCTGTGAACTCAGCCAGTGGACACTGGGACATGTGCTGCACTGCATGCAAATATCAGCTGCGTGGTTTCAGTGTAATCTTAAATAACTGGACAGTAAGAGTAACAGCAGCCTGTTACTCAGCTCCATCTTCTCCTCTGTTTTATTGATGAGGGTCATGCTATCTGTAACTTGTTGCGGCAGGGCATACGGTGAAGCTGTTAAGATCACCAGGCTCTTGGGTGACGGCTGAAATGCGATGTGGGCCTGCTGCTGTGTTGCGTGTAAAGAAATGCTGCTGGTGTTTTGGCTTCAGATGAGGGCCTGTAAGCAGGCGAGCGTGCTGCTTACCTCGATGTTTGGCAAGGGAGGACATCAAGACCAAAACGAGATCCCTGTTGCTTACCGCGGTTCAGGAAAGGTTCTGCTAATCCGTTTGAGTTTTTTATTTCCAGGGTAATCCTATTGATAGTTCACGCAACATCTTTTTTTGGCTGTGATGGAGTTTTTCCTTTGACTTTACTCTCAGGTTAACGATTTCTGTTAATCATATGGGGGTAGAGAAATGATAGTTTAGTTCACTTCTTATCTACTGTGCTTTATATTTGCAGCTGTCTTCACAGTTAATGCCCCTCGCTTGGTGCAAAATTCTTTAAGTAAGTAGCTACTGTACGGACTTTGTGAGGCCAAGATGGAAATCTTAGTTGCAGTTCTCCAAAAGTGAGCTCTGAGGATTTAAAGCCTCCATCTGTTTAAAATGTTTGTGATTCTTCTGACTGTAGATGCTGGTAATTTTAGACCTGTGGTGATTTTTTTTTTCACATACCTTCTGACTTATGATGAGAAAGAACAAGGCAGACGGACAGAAGGAAATGAGCTTCCATATAGATTCCTGGTTATTGCATCCCTACAGAAGGAAGTTCATCTTTTAGATGATCTTTTATAGATATAGAGGTTTCAGTGTCATTCCCAGTATAACTCACTCACTCTGAATCATCGTCAAACTGGTTTACTTTGACATTACTTTAAAGTTCATGCAAACATTAATGGATGATGAACTCAAAGGTGCCAGAATATTGTTTTATCTTTTTATGTGCAGTTGCCATTAGTTCATTTGCTATATAAGCTGTTTTATATATTTAACTTCTTCTCTCCCCAGTTGTAGCTCGCCTTGGCTCTTTGTTTCCATAGATACAAACCACATTCCCATCTTTGTTAATAATAGTAGCTTAACAAATACTATCAGAATCATTTGCATTGTGACTATCTTCAGCAGATTTCTGTGGATGCTTTGAGAATCTGATGTATTAAGAATTATTTACATATGTTATAGTGAATATGCTCCTCGAGTTTTTCACAGACTTCTCAGTGAAAGCAAATGCAATGCCAGAACTTGATAAATGTAACTAAAATGCCATTTCAATGTAACATAGTCAAACCAAAAAGTCAGTTTGTTCAAATTTGACCCAAATTAAATTGTATTTTCTGGCTTTTACAGAAATGAGACTTCGTCTTAGTGTAAGAACTGAGGGAGGAAAAGCGGTAAACTGAGACGTCATATTCCCAAATGGCCAAACTCCCAGTTGTGAAGGAGTGGATCTTGTTCCAGTATAAGCACTGGTTTCTCCTCATTCATCGGCTGAAGAGCTGTGGTGATGTCATCCGGCTGTATTTTTTATGTGTACATGTGAACATCTGCAAAGACTCGGTGCCAAGCGCAACAAAAAAGAGGATTATGTTTAGCCCATACCGTTGCCACTACATTTTATTTATTTTTTTTACTTTTTTCTGTTTTTTTTTTTTTTATATGCTGTGTTGTCACTTTTTACTCAGCTTCTCAGTAAAATGCCACTGGCTTTGACTTGTTTTGTCACATTTTACAACCGCAAAGTTTTGAGTTTCTTATGTGACCAACTTCTGCAAACCAGAGCAGAGCGTAATGAGGAAGCGGAAGAAAAATAATAAATGCTTTTCAAATGATTTCCTATAAGAACCTAAAAAAAAAAAAAAAAGCACACTGCATGATTCTGCTACCATTGTGTATTATGGCAGGGTCCAGGCTATGACCTCCAGGATGGGATAGAGTCCAGTAATATTACTTTAATATCATTCACAGTCCAGCATTTTGTTTCCTCACTTCAATTTTTCTTTCTTTTAATCATTATTTTCCGATTTTCCCCTCCAAACAACTGAAGCTTGTGAACGAAAGTCTAAAATGCTGCATGTGACTTACTTCATCATCTTCCTTTCCTATGCAGGTGAAAAAAAGACATTTTTGTATCCAGAAATGTCACATAAATAAAATACAAAACCGTATTCTCTGAGGTTTATGATTTATTTTAATTCCCTGTTTCTATCCAGTGTTTGTTACTCCATCAGGTAAACGTCTCGCATCTCCACTTGGTTTTAAATGTTCTCAAACCCTGTGTTTATGAAAGCTATAGATATTGGAACTGCAAAAGATTTCAGGACGAGCGCCGCCGCCATGGAAATTGGGAATACTCCAGGTGCCGTATACGAACGCGAATCGGCTTGCTGGTGCTAATTGGTGTTGGGGGAGGAAAATCTCCTGGTGTGTTCTGGTGAAGGGGGATAAAAGTGGGCATCTTCAAAAATTGTCTATTTAAAAAATAAAACAATCTGTTTAGGAAAAGGGTTTGAAAGCACCTGAGCGTGGACCTGAGTGTGGCTCAGGTCGAGGCTCTGCTGCCGTAAAATGCTCCAGTCAAGGCTGCTCTTTGTGTTGTGAAAAAAAATCTGTTCCTCTTTCTTTTTCCTTTATTTTCTGTTAACTAATCACTTTTTCTTTTTCTTTTTTCTCCTTCCCCCGCCACACAGCATCATAAAAACCAATCCGCTCTACTTGGAAACGTCTGTGTAGGGTAACATGTAGGGGAAAAAAAACAAAACTGAACTGTGACTGCTCCGTCTTTTTTTCTTCTTCTTCTTCCTCCTCACTCTTTTCAGGATTTGCTTGTGAACAGAAACAAAATTGCTTGCAAGGAATATTTGACGGATTAGAAGGAGAGGAGTGGGTTGTTCGGGATTAGGATTACAGGGTGTAATGAAGTGGTTAGAGGATTCCCTCGCAGCCTGGTCACGTAGAGCCGTTTGTTTGTCTTTATACTGGGAGATGTCAGCCAGACTCCATGTGCTCCTGGTGTTTTTTATTTTTATTTCAGGAGGGGAGCATTTACTGTGTCAAGTTTGTTCCTCCCAGATACTTCTCCGCTGCACTTCCCTGCATCATTTGCATCACTATGCTGTTTGCATGCCCCCTGGCGTCCTTGCAGCTTCCTCCCTCCCCCGATCCTCTCTGGCGTGTGTGTGTGTGTGTGTTTAGTTGAGACGAGGGTCTTAAAAGACAGCCGGATGCTTTGGCCTCTTCTTTTGAAACTGCTAAGGTACAGAGAGGGAGAACCTCGTACCCATAAAGCCAATTTCCTCCCTGTGACAGTCATGGAGGGGTTTTAAAGATAACCACACACACCAGTCGGACGTTCCGCTGTGCAGGCAGGGTCTTGTAGGATTTAAAGCATATCCATGACAGGCTACGTGTCTCTCCCTTGGCACCCATCCAAGATGGATTGGAGTGAGCTGAACCAAAATAAAAGCGCCCTCTTGAGAATCGGCCTGCTGAGGTTGAACACTTTTCAGCTGTCGAGAGATAAACTACAAGCGGCGAGAAAGACTGGAAATGACCTCACGCTATGTAAATAAATCCTTTCTGTTTGACTTTTTGGAAGTCACTTTGTCTTGCAGAGAGTTATGCAGCAGATGTATGTACAGCAACATTATCTGCTGGTTGGCTCAATGGAAAGAAATGGCTAGGAAGAAAAAGTGTAGTTAGCAGCGTGACTGTAAGGGCGTCTCCATGAATTAGAAAGCGTCTAAAAGTTGAAAAACTCTTGCACTGCGTATATGAATTAGACGCAGTGATATGTTTAGCATTTGTTTCATGGCTAATGAAAACCTAAAAAAAAAACAACATTACATAAGCAGACCAATTAAAACTTGTTTTAAAATTACTGATAGGGACCTGGTCTACACAATCGCACGAATCACACTGCGGATGGTAAACAGTTGTTGATTTTGAGCCTTGGTCACAATGAAATAAATTTGGAAAGTTAAGTGGAAGGCAAAAAAAATAGGTAGAAATAGATCCACAAACAACTGACCAGCCTTACAAAGACCAAACCAAACTGAATTCAAGCATTTTTTAGGATAATCAAAAGGTCTGGACTGAGGCTGGAGATGTGCTGCGTTCCAGTTACGTTGCATATGGGTTTTGACGTTACATCCAGGTTAACAGCTAATGAAAATCATGAAAATAAATTTGTCTAAGGGAAATGCAGCAATTAAAAAAAGAGTCAAATTTTTCTATAAAAAGGTTTTGTGCTTTTTTTATTTCTATTTATTTCTTGGCTGTATAAAAATTAGTTTATTTCGCAAAACTGCCATGGAAACACTTTTTTCGTATCACAGGAGTGACGGGTATCAACAGCTGCACATTACTACCGGAGGAAAACTCAAACAAGATCACAGGAAGTAGTAGGACTTTAATTTGTCCTTTTTTGGATTTTGCAGGCGCTACTCGTTATATTGATTTTATTTGTTTATTTAATTTTTTATTTTAAAAAATTAAATAAAGTTTGTAAAAGTTTTGCAAGTTTTGTAAAATAAACATGTTTTCATCACAGCCTGCTGTGATATGGGCCGGGCATATTGAAACTCAAAGTCTGAGCCAAGAAGTCGTTCCAGTCAATTTATTTCCCCCCGACTGGGAAATCGAAACTGGTCAGAAAGTCGGTCTGACTTAAACCTATGGAGCGTTATAGCATTTAATAGCTTTGGTTTATTAACCATCGTTAATAAACTCAATTGTTCATGTACAATTGAGATGCATTTGCCTGCACTGATTGAAATGCTTCAATTTGGGAGCAGAAATCTGTTTTGGCTTTAATACTTCAAACTGTGGAAAACCATTGTTCATTAAGCTGTTTGGTTGCGCTTGAAACTCACCCTTCTCTCCTTAGGTCAGGGGTGAACGGGAGATTTTCTGCACAAGTTAAAATGTGACTTGGTTCTGAGGTTAATAATTTATGTTTTCATAGGGAAAAAAAACGCTAACAGGACAGAACACCCTCCACGTCTGCGTCACACTTACCCCATGTCTCTAACTTGCTTTGTGTTAAATCCTGATGCTGGTCGGTGTCTTGGGGAACAAGGTTTAGCAGTTCAGCACTTTCGTGTGCTGGGATATGATTACGTGTTGTAACTGTTGCTAAGCAATAAGTTAAACCATGCTGTTGTTTTGTCTCCCGTGTTGCAGGGTCGGTGTGGATCCAGATCAAGACCTGCAGCCCTCTGGCGACAGCTTCCAAGTCCTCCAGGGGGTGAGGAGCTCACTCACATCCACTTTGGATCTTTGCCTCGTTCCAAACACGTTCTGCTGGGGGTTTTTTAGTTGTTGTTTTTTTGTACTTCATGCGGGTTCAAACTCAGGAAGTGTAGACACTGAAATGCAGTCTGAGAAAAAAGATGACAAAAGTAGAATAGGGAAGCTGTGTGCTGTCAGATGTTAGTTTAGGACCGCTAGATCGACTCTTGTCTAACCTGTTGGTGACTCATGGTGACCTGTAAAACAGGATGTGTTTTCTGTTGTTATACTCTGCTACTGTGGCCCTATATCCTAATCTTAAACAAAACATCTTCCCAGCTACAGTCAGAGCAAATCTGGTTCACATGCCAGCAACTTTAAAGTTTTGTTTTTGTTTGAAAAATACATGGATGAGTCATGACATTATGAGCACTGATGGGTATCATGAATGACACCGATTTTGTCTTTGCTGTGGCATCTGTTTGTGGCGCAAACCGTAAGTAAACATAAGTAAAAATGGTAAAAAAAATAAAGAGGTAAACTCTTCCAGGGATGTGCACAGATAGACACTACGACATCCTACAGCATCTGCATTTTTCTTCTGGACAAAAAAAAAAAGAAAGTGTCCTTCTGAAATCTTTGTTGTTTTTAAGCATTCATAGCGCATGGCCCAAGGTAGCATGTCTGGATTTAGCCTATGCTGTCATAGCTCCAATTCTGTCCAACAAAATTTTGTTACCAATTTTCAAAGCTTTTAGCTGAGTTCATTAATCATAAGTCTCTAAAAATAATTTCTGTCCTATATCTCTCTGCGGGTCGGATCCACAGTTTAAAAAGTCAGAAAACATTAAACTGATTTGCATTAGACTCCTTATCAGTCACTGTAGTAGGAAAAACAAATGATTGGTGCTGTTGTCTGATTGCATTCACTGTGAAAAAAGCAAAATGTCATCTTTTTTTTTTTTTTTCCAATCATGTGCTTCTCTAGGATGGGAACCAGGATGAGGGCCAGAGTAAAACCAAACAGGAGAGTGCCTGGCTCTTCAGACTCTGGTATACATTTGATCACAAGTATCCTTTTTATAGTGTGTGTGTATAAATCCCGTGTGATTCAGTCACAAGGTATATATCTCAGATAATCCATCAGGATGACTTCCTGGTCCACATTTGCTATGCAAACTGGTTCCTCCTGGATTAGATAATTTGACATGATTGTGAAAAATGTTTTGCTTTTCCCTCCCGGCGGGCCGCAACAACAGACTCAAGGTAATGCGTTTAGCGACTCATCTCCCCATTTCTCAGGATCTTTCCATCCCTGCTAAACAATTGTCTCCCCCAGGTGGCTGATTGTGTTTCTGTCTCTTTAAACGAGGCAGCTGCGTTTTCCAGAAGGGGAAAATCCTCCTCCCCCCCTGGTGTCGCACGCTATTTGGAGCCAAAGAAAAGCAGCAGACCATTTGATATACATCAGGTTGTTTCTCCTGAGTGCAACCGACCGCGGGTGTAAATATCCAAACATGGTGCATGGGACCAGCGGATTCCAGTCGCCACCCGCCACCATTTGAACGCGCCACTTAGTTTTCCAAAGCAGCTTAGCCTGGTTAAGCCGAGTCCTTCACTGCAAAATCACATAAACTCACCGAGCCGTTTCGGTCTAGTTTCTAGTGCAAATAACTTAAAATGAGACAAAACTAACTTGCAAGTAAGTTATTTAGAAGCTGTTTTTGTGTTGATAATTCTTTAAAAATTATTTAAAAAGTACCAGCCCACTGACAGATTATTCCACCTAACATGGGAGAAATGTCTTGTTATAAGTGAAATAATCTACCAGTGGAACTGGTACTTTTTTAATCAATATATTAGGGAATTATTGCCTTAAAACAAGCTCCCATATCATGCTCAAAAGATATTCAGTCAGTTTTCTCTTATTTCGAGTTTACCAAGATACTTGCACTCAAAATAAGACCAAAAATACTTGGTAAGACTTTGTGTTTTTGCAGCGTATAAAAAAATTTATTTGTTCTCCGCAGATTGAAGAATCCGGATCAGGTGTAAAAACACCAAAACGATCTCACCAGCACACATCCCTCTAAAATATTACATTTCTGTCGTAAAGTTTCACTATAACCTTCTATAACTTTTGTGTTTCAAGTTTAACTTCAACTTTTTTATTGAGATTTTTTATTATTATTATTATTTTCAGATTTGCAATGTGTGCCTCTTACTAAGTTTGAATGTTTTCTCTTGATTTCCCTTAATTACTTCCCAGTTACCTTAAGCCCATTTTGACACACAGCGGTCCACCTCTGACCTCCACTCTGCCCAGTTACTGTGGCCCACTGGCGAGCTGCCTTACCAGTCCACGGGCATATGAAGTGAGTATTTGTAAAAAAAAAAAAAAAGAAAAAAAAGTTTGTTTTCATTTATAATATATAAGCTTAAAATCTACATTTGACAAAAATATGCACATATGTTTTGCCCCCTTATTGTTGCACTAATGTGTGTAAATATCTGGTTTGTAGAACATGTACAATGTGAAGCTGGTAGACTTTCTGTGTAGTACTTGAAAGATAAATACTTTATTTGAGGGTAAGAAATTAAAAATGAACTTAATTAAAAATCCCAAGTTATTAAACTCCAATTACTCACCATTTAATCTGCTGGTTTTTTTAAGGCTGGTAAATGATTCTGAAACACTTTTCTGACACTAAAAGAGCCTTCAGGGGCCTGCCTTTCTAAAACATGAAGGCACAGCTGGAATATGGAGAGTGTGTCATTATTTACAAACATCTAAGGATTTTTAAAAAATTATTATTATTATCTAAAAAGCCATTTTTAACAGGTATGTGTTGATTGGATGTGTAGTTGTTCATTGGCAACAGAGAAGAAAAGAGAGTGAGCACTTTCGCTTTTCCTCAAAGATCTTCTATGTAGGAAAAGTTGGTGAGAGTCATGAAAATAAAAGGAAGAGAACAGATTCCTCCTGACCTGACAAACTCTTCCCTTCTGCTGCTAATAGTTTTTACACCAGGATAGAAAAACACATTTTGCTGTAAATGGAAGACACAACGTAAAACTCAGGGACAAAAACACTATAATTTATTTATTTATTTATTTATTTATTTATTTATTTATTTATTTATTTAGAAAATTGAGGGATTTCTTGATTCTAGCATTTATGAGAATTGTGATTTAATTTCTGCTCCCTTTAAAAAGGGGCAAATACTTTTTCACCTGCAGCCAGCTTAGAGGGGACAGCATTTTTTTATTTTTTGCCTCAAAAAAAAAAAGAAAGGAATCACGTGGTTTCATTTTTTTGTCACATGATAAATGAAATGATGTGAAAACTGCATTTTGTATTCACTTGGTCATCTTTGCCTATAAGTGAGGTGGGGATAAAAAAAAAAGCTGAAATGCTTTTTCACAGCATGCATGAGCAGAAGCAGCCACAAATTTCCATAAAAGTATATTTAATCTGTGGTAAACTGAAAGATATACAACGATAAAGAACCTTTTTAAAAGCATTTGTTTTTCAGCTTTAAAGAATGTAATAAAGTTCAGATCCTTAAATGTGATTTTATTTCTTTTTTTTTTATTATCAATCTAGGGTTATACTGGTGCTGTAGGTTTATAAAAAACAAACAGCCAGATCGGAGTTACACACTGTCCTCAGAGCCGAGACTGTCCCTGAAGCTTAAACTGGTTTCTTCCTTTCTGACTATCCACCACACAGAGCCGAGGCCTTCGGCAGGCAGCATTTTAAAAGCGGAGGGATGAGGGGGGCCTGCATTGTGTTGGCACAAAAGACGCTTTTCAGCTCCGGCTCAAAGATGACCAGTGTTCTGACAGACACTGCCCTCTGATATTTAAAACACAGAAATGCCCATTGAAGCCTCTGTCGCACTCGCTTCACTTTCATCAGGGCTCCTTTTTGTTCTCTCTTCCAGGAAACATGCGGGGGATTTTTTTTTTTTTTCCCCTCCCACTGAAAACAATCGGTTCCAAACTGGATTCCTGCACATAAAAGTGGATTGTATTTGTATTTGATTTCTGTAATTTTCAGCTGTAAGTGATGTAGATGAAGATGTTTTCTCCCTGCGGTCAGAAAGCTGCAGCCATGCCACGTCCAGTCTGGACGTATTGGGCTGCCAGTGTAGCCAGCCACATGGGGAGAGCCCGGATTAAATAAAGCTCAGTCCCTAGTTCCTCTTTAATTATGGATATTACGAAATGCCTCTCTACTGAAACTGATACAAGGCCTTAAAATGTTGCTGCAGTTCATTATGCCTCTATAGCTGGCTTAAGCTTTTTTTCTCTCGTATTTTATTCTTAGAAGTTGAAATTACAAGCTGACAGAGGGGAACAAATTGAAAATCTATCAGTCTGCCTTTTAACAATCCCCCCCCGCCCCCCACTGTGACGACCTGAATTCAGACCTTAATCTTTACAACTGGGCCACAAAATTTACAGTTTCCTGTTCTAAAAAAAAACTGCCCCAGCTACTTTGACATTTACTGCTCAAACGGGACTAAATTCAGGATTTGTTTGGGCTTGTTTTGGGCCAGATGTTAATGCTCTTTGTGCTCACGTGACTGCTGCAGCAGCAGGAGGGGTGTGTGCGCGATCAGGGAAGGCTGTGTGTTTCTACTTTAATTTGGAGGAAGCTCCTGTTAAACTATTTAAGAGCACAACCGATTTCAGTGGATTCATTTCCAAATGCTTCCTTTTTCCCCTTAAAAATAGTTTCCCAGTAACACACAGTTATGTAATTTTTTTGTTGTTGTTGTATCCAGTGAGCTGAAAAATCCTTTCATTGACCTGGCATTGACTCCTTTCCACCCCCGGTGGACATGGGGTGGCTATTGGATTCCAGCTTCCCGATCAGTCCGGGTTGTTCAGCTGTTTGTCGTTTAATCAGAACGCAACATGTGTTTTCTTTTGGATCTGGGGCATTTGTGAGTCATTTCTGTGCCTGTTGCACTGGGCATATGTGTGATTCAAGGTGGCCTGTGGTTTCCTGTTTTTATCTTACCTCACTAGTTGCTGCTGTAGTGGCTACCAAATGAAAGTCCCTCTCACCTAGTCTCCTAATTCAACTCATCTGAAAAAACCCTCTCTATCTCTAGTTAACTAACATCTCTAGCTATCTCAAGCTGATTAACATATTGTTAATTAACTAACATATCTCTAGTTAGCCAACTGGCTAACTGACATATCTCTAGTAGCTAAATGACGTAGCTTAGCTAACTAATATGTCTTTAGCTAACTAACATATCTCTATCTATAGCTAACTATGTCTCTATCTATCTATCGCTCTATTGATTTATAAAGACTTGGCTTCTGCCTTTTTGTTGGTTTGTAAAATAGGGTTTTATTTTGTTTCCTTCTTTTTTTCTTTTTGCAATGGTGTGTATTTACCAAGATAAAGCTAATCTGAAATGAAAGCTCCTCTCAGATGGCTGTAATCCAGGTTCCCTCGTTAGTATTTATACTGTTGATGTCCATTCATCTGTTCACACCTCATGTTTCACTCTGTGTTCTGATTTCAGAACCACGAGCAGCTAAGGGATCCCGACACTGACTTGATCCACAACGACGCCGACCTGACCTTCACATTTGGCGACACCGCCATCACCGCCAACGGGGCGTCCACCAGCAGGGCGGATGCCACCGGGGGGTTGGGCTGGAGCACAAATGGAAAGAGGAGTGGCAGCACGTCAGAGGAGGCCCTGGAGCGGGAGCTGGATTCCCGCGAGCAGGAGCTGCTGAGCCGAGGCACACGCCTGGTTTTCCCCATGGAGGATCACATCTGACCTCCCCGCCTCGTCCGAGCCAGCCGCTCTCCCTGGCCTGACCCTCACCCGCACCATCTTGCCATCAGTTCTTTCCACTTTCACATGGGCAGAGTGCCCGGCGCTTCAGAGATGAGACGGATCTGAGATATGGGATCTGACAGGAGGAGAAGGGTTCATCGTGACCTGTGGCTCCATCAAAGCCAGGGGAGCAGAGCTCCAGGAGCATTTCATCCTCATTAGATAAGAAGTTTATTCCAAAGAAGACACAATGCCCCTGTGGTGTTGAGGGAGAAGAAGAAAAAAAAATCTTGCTGCTGCTGCTTCACAGACTGTGTTCTCTGCAGAAGAGGATTAAAAACTTTTTTCAAAGGAAGTGGAAACTTTGTGTGCCCATACAAGACTATCTGCATGTTCAACACTTTGTGGTTGTGCTGGAGGAGAAAATGGGTCTCATGGTGGGATGTGAGCAGTGTGTCTTCATAGTTCAGAAACCACATAAAAAGACTTTGACTAAAGACTTCTTTGGTAAAAATCTACCTGAAGACATTTACTGCTAAAACCACAGTTTCTGGTTATCTTGTGAAATATCTACTGCTGAGCACGTAAAGGGACCGTGAAGGTGTTTCCATCTCAGTCATGATTCAATACAAGCATCTAAATACCTATAGAGCCGGGCTTTGTTTCTCATTGGTTGAACTGTTCATTGAAGGCCTATTACATTTACAGATGGTATGTGAACATCTTGTCATTCAGTTGACTTGGATCATCTTCTGTGTTAAACTGTATCTCATGACACAACTTAGAAACCCTGACATCTTTAAATTCCATTAAGGAATAAAAAAAAGGGCATGAGGATTTGCACTCTAACATGATTAAAGACCAGCTTACACAGTGAAGTAAAGAGCTGGTCGCTGTAGCATTCCATCTCAGCATCGTCTTTTGAATGTTTCAAGCACTTATCACAGCTGCAAAACGTTTGACAAAGTGCGCAAATCTTTACAAGGTGGATATTAGAATTTTAAAGTGTTGGAATATTTATATTTTATAATAAGTGAAATTAATTATTCCAGTTTGCTAACTTATCAGTGTTTTAGTTGGATATCATTTCCACTACTGCAGTATGAATATCACTATAAATACTTCTTTTTTTTTTTAGTTTAGCGGCTCACTATAAGGCCAAAAATTAGCTGTGAAAAATACCATCAAAATTAAGTAGTGCCCAACAGAGGTTGGGCTCAGATTGTCCTTAAAACATTGACACTTTAGATTTATCAAAATGATATGTTTTTCTTTTTTTGCTTCTTTTTTATTGATGTGGCTTATTTTAGCTTAAAGGCCAAGGAAGAGCTAGCTCAGTTAGCTTATATAGCATCTTTATGGCTTCATAATTAGCATGTAGGTAGTTTGTTACAGCTGAAAAAAATAAAGTGTTAAGCAGGAGTAGCTTCTAGAGACGTATCTGTACAGGTTTCACACAGAGTAAAAATGTGTTTTGAAAAGGAAGGATATTTTACTGCACGTTTACCCTCACCTCCCAGCTTATTTAACATGAAAACGCATGATAAAATCAGAACACATTTCCATCTATATAAACACAAATATTTTGAAGTAATACAAAATATTTAGAAATCATATTCTCGATTATTGTTATTTTTTAATTATTATCTTTAGAGATGGGCTGTATGTTTCATCCTGAGGATTTTTGAACTGTTATTTTGACCTCTGGAGGATTATGCATCGGCCAAAATTATTGTTCAAAGTAAACATTAGTAGCATTTCCTCTCTAGTAAATAACTCCCAATCACTTTACACTTAGATTGGATTATTGCTATGACAGGACAAAACACAGTTAGCGGTCTCCCTTCCCCCGCCCCCTTTAGGCTAAGCTAACCATGTTAGCTTGAGAAGCTGTACACACACTTGGAAAAGGGAGTTTGCGGTGTTGAAAGTGTAAAATAAATCTTGTGTATATATCAATTGCAAATTGACGACAGTACATAGTCAAACAGTCAATTTCTAATTTCATAATTAATTTTATAATCTATACTAATACATAGATTTCCCCAAGAATATTGATTTATTCTTTTTTTTTAGGCTGACTTATTAAAAATGTCCATTAAAATTAAACGGAACCACAAACTGTTTTCGATGGTCATCACAATGAGCTCAGCTCAATGCAACCGAATTATGATGCTAGTAGCATCAAAATTCGATTGCAATGAAATTTGGCACAACATTGGCCGACTCGTTCCTCCGCTCTTACATCATTGGTCCAATTTCAGTGAGATAAAGGATGTAAACAGGATAACGGCATATAATTACTCGTTTTTAGAACTCAGAAATGTCATCTCAAAGATTCTTAGTATATTAGTATAGCATTAGTTGAGGTTTCTGCTGGTTTACTGCCAGCGAAAACTTCCCATTTGCACATTTTCCTTCTGAAGATGGTGCATGAAACTCCTGCCCCACCCCACGTAAAAAAAAACCCTAAAACAAAACATGAGCAGTGATTTGTGTTAAAGCACTCTTGGCCCTTTATAGCCAGTGGAGGAGACTGAGGACAGACGTTTGTTTTCACTTTTACACATGTAACCGAGCTGCTTCCTTTTTTTTTTGTATTCACCGCACAGCCCCGTTTAGCCCTTTAAATCCACCTTTCCACCAACACCGAGTAGCTGCTGCATTTATGCATGAGTACACGGGGGCAGGTGTGAAAGGCATGACTGTTGGAGTTGAATACAAGGCCTTTTACACCGGAGGACGGTCTCGAAGCAAGTTTTACAGCTTGCCAGAGACGTCCAGGAGGAAATGAATCTGGTAGAGTAAGCTGTTACCAGGCTGTGCACAGGGCAGGCCTTTTAAACCGAGCTGCTGCAAGGAGAAGTGCTGTGAAGCAGAATAATCCCAGCCCTTCACAATCTGGTGATTATGCACGACTGTGAAAACTTGTACACTTTTAAAAAAAAATCACCTGTTCGTTGCTACTAAACACAGCTAACGCTTATACTCTGGAAAAAAAGTGGGATGAAAACCTTGCAAATTAACTTGTGTGCAGAAAATGAAACCAGACAATAACAGAGATGTTTTCGCTTCGTGATGAAAATGTCCCTTTCGGTCTCTCCTTTATTTGAAGACAATTCATAGAACAGGAACTTGCATGGATTGAGACATGATGTAGTGTTGTCCCCTCAAAAGACAAGAGGGAGTACGTAACAGACCAGCAAACCCAAGAGAGTCACACAGTATGGCAAGCAGAGGACACTTGTTGAACTCTTTGCTAATATTTCATGTGCACTCTTTGCCCTCCGCACTGCTGTGCTGTCAGTTGTCCTGTCGGCTATATTTAAACCCTCTCTGCACCTGAGAAATATGAGATGTAGCCAAAGTGTCAATATGTGCACCTGTCGTTTCCAGCTGGCTGACAGGTTCTGTGTGCCATGGTCTGCATGTCAACATGTTAATAAAAATCTTGAAGTTCTGGGTTCCCCAGTGGTGTGCTCCACTTAACTCAGAAAGCCTTTTAAAGAAAGGGTCTGAAGCTGCAGTATGTAACTTTGTTGTTACATGTTTGTTTGTCAGTATGATAGGAGACAGAAAATCAGTATGATAGGAGACAGAAAATCTGTGAAAAGATCTAGCTGAGCTAAGGCTGCTAGTTGAAGAAATGTAGCCGTTCCCGACCAAAAACAACCAATCAGAGCCAGGAGGAGGGTCTTAGCGCTGTCGATCAATACTGCTAAATATGCTAATGGTGAAGAAAGGACTTACTGTTATAGAAAAACCACATGAGATTGATTGACGGCACTAAGGCCCTCCTCCTCGTTCTGATTGGTTATTCCTAGTTAGCACTGGGAGAAGGTGGAGGAGCTCGATCTATTCACAGATTATCTGTCTCATATACCATATTGTCACGACATGGTGACAGTTTCAATAAATATGTAAAAAAAAGTAATATAAAAATTACACACTGCAGCTTTAATAAAATGCACCATAGTGGTGCTGAAATGTGATCTTCCTCACTAACTCAACTTGAGTTTAGACATTATAATTCCAAAAAATAAATAAATAAATGTCATATACTAGAATGTTAAGTTATAATGATATCATCATAATAACAAATGATAACCAAATTTGTTGTAAATGTTCTTAGTGATGACTGTAATGGCCCTAAAAAATGGCCTTAAATCGGCACCTAATGCTTACTTTATCAACTAGTACGTCAATATATACATACATATACAATGCTTTGCAAAAGTATTCATGCGAAACATGATTCAAGCCTGTAAAAAAACAAAAAAAAAAAAAACAATTTGACAACTTGTGTATAAAATTAATCTTTTTGCTAAACTGATATTTTTTGCTAAAAAAAAAAAAAAAAAAGATTGCTGCGATCATATGGGAGCAACATGGGAGCAACACTGCAGAGGTAGAATCATTTCTTGAGTGGGGACAGACGGGGAAGCTGGTCATTGATGTGGAGGTGGTTGGAGCTAAAACAAGGTAATACTGGAAGAAAACCTGTTTTTCTTGCATGAATATGACCTTAAAAAACTGCAGTCGATTGGTTTTTAGATCAAATTGTATTCAAAAGGCACGTCCAAATCAAGAATCCGTGGCAAGACTTGAAAATCTGCATTGGCAGATATTCTTTGTCTAAATCTGACTGAGAATATCTGCTTTTTTGCAGAGGATGGAAAAATTTTAGTCAGTTAGATGGGCGAAGTTGGGAGAGACGTACCACAAAAGACTTGCAGACGAATTGCACTGAAAGGTGCTTCTATAAAGTAATGACTCAGAGTGGCTGATTACATCTCAATGGCAGAGGATTAAGAGAACAGCAGTGAACAAACGTCAAGGTACTCGCTATTGGGAAGTCGTTGAAGACGGTTGGGTATGCGCCACATAGGGGTGCTGCGCCAGAATTACACCATAAAAAATATTTAACCAGCATTTTCCATATTTAACAGCTATCATTATTTCAGATTCGAGTCCTGCTCCGCCAGTCTTGGTTGCTGTGTCTTTGGGCGAGACACTTCACCCACCTTGCCTACCGGTGGTGGTCAGACGGCCTGGTTAGGGCCAGCACATTGCAGCCTCGCCTCTATCAGACGAGGCAACGGTAGCTACAACCCAGTAGCCTGCCACCATCAGTGTACGAATGAATGGGTGAATGACTGAATGTAGTGTGAAAGCACTACTGAATGTACAAGTGTTATAAAGTGCTATACAAGTACAATCTGTTTACCATTTGCTGCTCAAACACAAACATGTCATTTTTTGCCCTACATTCAGAAAGCTAACCCAGCCCTCACCATCCCCAGAGTGAAACACGGTGGTGGCTGCATCATGTGATGGAGATGATTGGACAGGAAGTCTGGCCAAAGTTGATTTGAATGTAGATTTCTTTGTTTTTTAAAAACAGAACATAATTCCTCACAGTTATGCACAAATTTGCGTTGGGTCTGCTCAAAGCAACAAACAAAAAAACATCCCAACAAAGAACGTTTGATTACTTTTGCAAAGCATTACACATGATGATCAGCTGTGGCTGGCTGCTATTGAAGAATGTCCCATTTACGAGTCACATGTTTTGTTAATGAAGCCACTTTCCTATTGTTCTTTTCATTTGAGGGAAGCATGTTGGACAAACCCAGCTCACGTAACAAAGAGGGTTTTTACTGGTCAATAATCAACTGTACAAATCTGGAAACCACGACGAGCAGAATTAATATAAGCCATAACAAACTTTCATTGAATTTAAAACGCTTGAAGGTCCTTCTTTCATTCACATTTCCACAAGTATTCAAGTAAGAGTAATTCTAACAGAACCGTCTTCTGAAATTGAACGTGTCGATGGTGTTGAACCCCAAGAAACCCCTCTGGTAACACTTTATTTGCCAACTTTGCATTAAATGATCATAATTTACAAAATCATGCAAAGTTGGCTCTTTTAATGGACTTTTAATGCAACTTTTAGAGGAACTTTGCATTAAAAGTGTCATTATTTACCGAATGACACTTCATGACAACTGTCATAAACATTCATAAAGACTTCTTTATGTTTATGACAGATGTTATGTCAGTCTTATGCACACCCCTTCAAATAAAGTGCTACCACGCCTCCTTGACCACAGGGACGCCACCGGATCGGAGGACACTGTGGACCGTTGTGGATTAAAGGAAACGAAGAGGTCCACCGGTCGGAGGACAGAAGCAGGACTTCAGGAATTCTGCGGCTGATCAGAAAATTTCACACCCATGTGAGAGATTTGTCAAAGAGGCTCTTGCAGCTGTCCGGATTCCTGAGAGGGGCCAGGGGTGGAACCATAGCTCCTCAGTGAGAGGGGTCTTTGGGCTTCCCCTTTCCACCCCAGAAAAATACTGTAGCTTCTTCTTTCAGGACTGTTAGTGAGCCAGTCTCTGTTTAATATCAGTAAGTCGGTAATGCTGGGGGTTGCTGCCGTGCTTAGTCACAGGCTGGACGGATAAGTCGCTCCAGTAAGGCCGAACTTAACGCTGCCACCCTGGATCCATGTCCCGAGAAAGGCCCCCCATCTCAGGTTTTTTTATGGCCCCGGTTTGAACAGGATTTGAGGAGGGATTAGTGCTTCTAAAAAGGACAGAGGTCGGCCAGAGTAACGGGAGCACAAACCAGCCCCCGTCTCTTGTTTTATCTCCCCCCTCCCCAACTCCTCCGCGTCTCCACGGGACCCTGCTGGTGTCGAACAGGCAGCGCGGTGAGAAAATAAGCTTCCTTCTCCTCGTTTCAAATCCAACTGAGTCCGATTGGCTGCTCTTTCTTTCTCTTTTCTCCCCCCACCATCACCCCTTACACGCACACCTCCTCCTCCTCCTCGTCTTTTCAGTATCACCATTTCTCCAGTTCATCGACCCAGCTCGGGTGAGGATAAAAACAACCCAAGAGGCACGCTTGAGAGCTCCTAGCAGACTGCATTCCTGCAGCCTGTTTTGTTATTCCACCTTCTGGCCCTCAGCCTTGATTAGGAGGACCCTGCAGGAGGGGAGAAACAGAAGTTAAATATTTAAGGCATGCTACTGCTGCACAATGAATCAGAGGCATTCGAATGGCACAAAAAAGGTGGGTATGTGCGAACGTGATGCATAGCGGTGCCACCCTAAAAGGGGCGCCATACGTCGGGATAGCTTATTTCTAGGTTTCTGTTGAAAACCTGCTCGGAAGTGCCTGTATAAAGTATCTGCGAAGACCTCAGTATGGACACCGGGACACTGAGGGGAGGCGAAGGTGGACCCCGCCCTCCGCGCTGACGGCTTGCAGGCCTCACGGCGGTGAAGGACCTCGCTTTGTACGAGCTACTGGTGACAGTGTGGTTGTAACCCCGCTGGGAGCTCTACCCCGTCGCGAACCGCCACGAACAATGGCTCTCTTCTTGACAGCGCAGTGACTCACTGCCAGCCCCCCTCCAGCTAGCCATGAGGGGACCGGGCTATGCCAGGGACACAACAACGAGCCCTCTGTGGAGCAGCAGAGCTGCTGGTCGTTAAAGGGAGTTGAGATATTTCTGATGGTCTCACTTTGAAGGCTCCTGTTATTCACTTACGCTAGCATTTAGACAGCAGTCCTGCAA
>NW_006800161.1:258213-354649 GCF_000485575.1 Poecilia formosa | reverse complement strand
ATATTTATTACAAACAGAATAAATCACATGCAGTCCCTTGCTAATGTATTCCTAACCCTTCATTTTAAAAATGTTCCCCCCCACTGCAACCACAAACCTGAATTGGGTTTTCTTTGATTTTATAAGATACACAAATAGTTGTATATAAGAAAATGATTCATGGTTTCTAAAGGGGTATTTTTTTTCAAAACAAAAATTCACACAGCATGATACCTCCATCACCATGTTTCACCATAGGGGTGATGTGTTCTGGTTGTTAATCTGTGTTACTTTCCCATCACAGAAAGCGTGAAAAGAAAAGTTTTTGTCCCATCTGATCAGAACACCTTATGGCTTTCCTCTCAACACTTTGCCATAAAGGCCAAATCTCCACCTTCCATCACTAGCGGTTATCCAGCTAACAGATTCTTTCACCTGATTTGTGGAGATCTGCAGCTCATCCAGAGTTACCATAAGAAGCCTCTTCAAGACCGGACAGGACGCTTCCTGTCCTGTCCGGTCTGATTTAAACTGAGACTAAATTACACATAAATACACTCTTATTTAGTAATTTTGGCAAAGGTGATGTATACAGAATTTGCATTACTAAAACAATTTTTAAAAAATTGCGTATCATTTTCCTTTCACTTAACTTTCCACTCCTTTGTGTCAGAAAATCCTTAAGAAAATATACTGAATTTGTGGTTGCAACAGGTCAAAAACGTAGAAAGGTTTAATACTGTGTAACAAGGCATTGTCGTTCATTAGCCAGGGCCGGTTAGTAACTAAAAGCTAAAGGCTGATCTGATCAGTAAAACTGTAACACATCAGTAAGATATTAATGTCATCTATAACATTAAAACAACAGAGAACAAAGTGCAAATTGAAAAACTGATATCGCAGGTTTTATGACTTGAGATTGATAAAATGAGATCAACAAGTGGATCTCTGTCTAGCTCTTCGTTTTGGGCGGTTCAGACTCCGTCGCTCAATGGTTGCAAGAACAATTCAAGATTGCTTTTAAATGTTCACACAGCCACTGTGTGAAGCAGTGTTTGTCCCATTTTCTGTGATCAAAACGAGCGAACGTGTGCTTTTCTGAGGCTCTGGTTTCAGTCAAGTGAAGGTCATGAGTTATAACCCAGCAGCAAGCACTTACCCACTTCCTGTGCTGATGGAAACGTAAATATAACGCAAGGCAGAGAAAAGAGAACGAGAGAGAGCACTACTGTTTCAATCTTTGCATTGTTTTTGCAGGCTCTTACCCCCCACACACACGCTGCTTTCCGATCCTCATGTGGTTTTCTCCACCACGCTGTTCCTCTCGTAGCCCAGCTGCCTCATCACTTCGCTGCAGTAGGCCTCCACCTGGCCGATCTGCTCCACGTTCAGCCGCTCTCGCCACGCGTAGATCGCCTCCTTCGCGTCCCTGGACGATATGAGGAAGGGCTTGTCCGACGAGTAGCCCTGGCCGTGCGTCATGTTCAGCGCGAACCTCTCCAGCGCCGGGAAGGTGGAGAGGTTGGAGAAACGGAAGAGCCGCTGCAGCTCCTCCATGGGGCGCAGCACTAGGTCCTCGTAGCGAAGGCGCAGGTAGTTCCTCTTCACCCACGGCGGAGCGTTCATCACCAGCATCATGTCGCTCAGCCAGTTGTCGCAGATCAGCTCCATGGCGCTCGCCACGTAGCTCTCCGCCCGGTTCATCCTGTTGCTGGGCACCAGCAGCCGCTTGTACTTGTCGGTCTGCTTCTTGCTGCGCAGCACCTGGATGCTCTCCTTCACCAGGGCCTGCTTGGACTTGAGCCGCGAGTTGTGCACGGCCCGCGGGTCCCTGAAGAGCTGAATGATCTGCAGGTTGATCGCCGGGTCTCTCATCAGCGGGACCAGGGTGCTCAGGTCCAGAACGCGCACCCCCTTGATCACCATCACCGGGTACTTCTTGCACTCCCTCTCCAGCTCCCGCAGGTCCCGCTTCTGGCACTTGGCGCACCGGTCCTCCCTCACCAGCCCGATTTCGTGGCGCTGATGCGCGTCGCACAGCGGCTCCGAGCAGATCACCTTGTTCATCTTCCAGCCGAAGATGAACGCCGTGGTGATGTTCTGCGAGCCGGCGTAAAGTTTGAGGACGGAGAAGTCGCAGCGGTACAGGGAGTTCATCATGTCGCGCACCGCGCCCTGCAGGCTGCCGGCGTCGCCGGGGTACAGTGTCTGCCAGATGTGCCACATGGGCTCGTACAGGTAGAAAACGTCCGGGTGCTGGTTGAACAGCTCCCCCAGAAACGACGATCCGGTCCTCCAGGTGGCGTGCAGATAGATGTGCGTCCGGGACTGGCTCTTGTTCGTCGGCGCCGGGTTCTCCGCCGCGTCGCTACCGTTTGCTTTGAAACCGTTATCCCAGAGGAGAGCCACCGTGTTCTCCAGGTCGGGGCATCTGGGCTGTTGCTGCGGCAGTTTGGCATTCTGGGCGGATTTATCCCGGTTATCTAACACATAGGGGATCAGCAGAAGTAAGCCTGAATATGCCAGAATCAAAACCAAGTACTTCTTATGGAGCCTCCTCTTCATTTCCTTACGCCGAGATGGGGGGCTGGAAGCTTGTTTTCACGAGAGTCTGCGGCGCAGCGGTCTGTGGAGCGCCCCGGACGCTACTGTAAAGTTATTCCTCTGTGTGTTAGTGCGGGTGTGCATCATTTGTCATCCGGTGAGGCAGAGCGGCGCTCTGGGTAGGCGTGGTGTCAGACGGCGCCTTGCCCCCACCCGGAGGCGGTCCGACCGTGTTGTTATTGTTTACGTCCGGAAATTTCGCGCATGCGCACAACGCTGGAGGGCAAAAAGACTGTTCTTTTACATAGCGGCGCTGCCGGGGTAGAATAGTTCTGCTAGCAAAAAGGAACCTGGAGATGTAGGTATTATTATTTATTTTTAGTGCAATTCACCACAGCAGAGGGAAAAATAATGCAGAAAAACCTTTGAAGAATAGCTAAAAACCCACTCATAATCTTCTTTTTTCTTGCTCTCAGTGTCGGCTAGGCTACACGCAGACTCGTTTCCCACAGCAACTGACAACCACGAATGTTATCAAGAATCAACATACTACAAGACAGGCAAGATGGATACTTTTCATAAATTGTTTCAGATGGAGATTTCCATGGGAAGTTTATGTCCTAAATGGAAAATGGAAAAACAAAAATTATTTTTTTTGCTATCTTTTTTGTTGCTTTTTTTCTGTTGCTAGAAATGAACTAAAATCATTTTATATATAGACCAACAAAATGGAAAAAAAAAAGGTCCCAAAAAAGTTAAATGACTGTAAACATTCAGGAAAATGTCAGACTACTCTTGGTTTCATTAAAAAATATTACTTGTTTAATTTATTGTTGTGCAGGTAAAGGAGAGAAAAAAAAATCCCAATAATATTTATGCATTATCAATTGGGGAAAAAATAGAAGCAAATTTTGGCCCCAGACGACTTTCTACTCAGGGACTTTGGCCCTTGTTGAAAAAATGTTTGGACACCATTGCTTTAGATGATTTATTAAATATCATTATGTTTCTAAAATAATGGCCTATGTCTTTTTTGTTGTTGTGTTTCCAGAATGCTTTCTACAAAAATAAAAAAGTCACAACCTCTTTCTTGTCACGAGATGATTTACATACAATCATTATATATTAATTTAAATTTTTCCTACATTTTATTTATTGATTTATTTTCTTTACCTTTCCTGAGCTCAGAGGATAAGGATACATGTTTATTTTGTTTCCTTCCTACACCCTGCCTGACTGGAAGCAGGAAACAAACAGGCAAGGATGTGATCCTCTGGACTGGAGCTGGTTTTGGTGCCCTATCCAAAAAGAAAAGAAAAAATCTTATTCCAACGTTCTCTATAGAAACTTTAGCAGCTTGTCATACATCAATCGTTGCTATGACAACAAAACAAGCATGAGACAGACATTAAGCAGAGATCCAGCTCCTGTGACTACACAATAACGCTACATTACGCATCTGCCCATCCACACATATGTGTAACTATTGGCACTTCTGTTGTTCTCTAGAATATTAAACCAGTGGCACATAGTTCAGTTCAAATATAATAATACAGACTGTTACAGTCTGCATTAGACTGTAATACAGACTGTACATGCATCAGTAGCTGGCAACATGGCACTCTGGAGCACCTGTGGCTGTGATGGCCTCTTTGCTCGCAGCCATCACCGTCTACAATAACTCTTTGATTAAGCAACATCAAAAAATATTGATTCCCTTTGGGATCAATATTTTTTCATTAAATTTGATTTGAATTAAATGTGCTCAACTCAACTCAAAGGTGACTTAATTCTCAGATCTAAGCTCCAGTTTCAGCAGCTAGAAGGCAGCTTTGAATTTTATTGTTGCTCATTTAGCAACAATAAAAGAGCAACAATAATAAAATAGTAATAAAAACCTGACTTTATATTACTCGATAAAATGTAATCTCTTTATCGAATAATGTATTTGTCTCTTACCTACACAAAAACATTTTCCACACCGCCTCAACATCACTACCCGAGTCATTAAACGGTTGACTGTAAGGGAACGGGTCTTGTGTTCGTGCGTTTGTTCGGGCAAGTCACGCCCCGCTACAAATAAATAAAGAAACCACGAGATAAATTTTGCTCATTAATTTAATATTTTAAGCACTTACTAAGTAGCTTAGCTTAGCTTGACGAAATAATCTATTTATTTTCCTCTTTGTGGAGCTGTTCAGAAACTACTGAGAGTGAAAGCGGGGCTATGGTTAAATCTGTTTGTGGGCGGAGTTTAGTAAACTTAGAAAATGACAACAAGCACCAAGAACATATATTAAAAGGAAGATACAAGTGCCCAACTTCTGGAGAGAATGAGCACAGATGTATTTCGTTGTGAAAGATTAATTATATCCGTAAATTTAGCCGCTATTAGCATTAACCTTGGAACCATTCGGATGAAAAAGAAAAAAAAAAGAAGAAAAAAAACACGCCTCTACATCTTGCGCATGCGCACTTGCTCTTATTTCCAGAGAAACAAAGCGCGGTAATGCAGAAAACGATTAACAAAAACAGCTTAACGTCTCACATTTTTGTGGCAAATAAACACATTTCGACCCACTCCCGGTTCTCGCAGAGCCACCAAAGCGGCTACATGTCAACGACTGTCAGTTGGATGCAGCTGTAGTAGCCTGAAGCTAACTGCAGCATCAGTAGCTGCGGTAACATGGCACACTGGAGCACTTTCGAAAAGGAGACGGAGAGAGAGTCGAAGAGGCTGATCAGGTGCATCTGCGGAGTGCAAGACGAGGAAGACCAGAACTTCCAACTGGCGCTGAAGTTCGCTTGGTCAAACTTCAAGTGAGTCCGTCCTGCGCTGGTTGAGTCGGAGCTAGCCTGTCAGCAACGTTAGCTAGCTGCAAGAAGGTGATGCTAAGCTTGGCTAACTGTGTGCTCCCTCCGGCAGATTTCATCGGTATTTGGATGCTGACAGTCATAAAATTCAACGCACAATCAATGGGTGAGTAAGTGTTTCCAGGGAGGTGTCGTCTAATTTTCTCACTTCCCTTTAGGTACGCGGTTGTTTTCCTCTACTAGTTTGTGCTATTCACAGTTCCCACGCACTCTGAAATATTTTTGATTTAATCAATTAACTGCTCTGGACTAGTATGGAAAAGAAAGTAGAGTCTGGAAAATATGTGTATTTTTAGACTATTCTCAGTCTTATTGTCTAAATGTCCCATCCATCATTTCACTCTGCGGGTTTTGTACGTTCCATATTACAAGTTTGGCCTTGATAAAATGTATTAAATTTATAGTGTGTCTTTTTTATTTATACATGGGCAATGAAGCAAAAACAAAAGAAAAAGGAAAAAAAAGTCAAACTGCACAACCTTTAGTATCAAAATAGATGACATTACATATTAAGAGCAAAACATAGTTTTTGTGATGGTGTGAAAAGATAAAAAAAAATCTTGTAATTATAAGAACTGTGTCGCTCATGGTCAGAACTAACCTTGTAATGTTAGTTCAGGTTTTTCCTTTTTCTAGACTTTTGATCACATTTTACTCCCCCCCTACCCCCATTTTCGGACAGTTCTTATGCTGCGTAACCGTGACAACAATGTGTTGCTCTCATAACTGATTGGCATCCCAAACCTTCAAATCCTACCTGAACTATGACCCCAAATCCTAGGGGAGTTGAAAATGAAACTTCATGGATGCAAAGAGAGAGAAGGAGGAAGTTCCATCTCTCTCCTCTAATCCACAACCCTAACTACTTTCTGACTGCCGAACTGATTAAAAGAGAAGCAGCAAATGAGGTGGATTAGCAGACCTTGCCAATAACTGTTTGCGTCATCCATGTTACTGTTGCATATCGTCTCTTCTGCCTGGATTTGAGCCTTTTAGCAAGTCATCACCGTCAGTGATGCAGCAACAGTTTTCAGTAAGAGGCCACTTCGGATTAGTTGCGAGACTGCTACCAGAGATCCACAATGACTCATTGGATACACTTTGAAGTTATGACTTATGACTTTCCCTGCTTTCCCTTTTGAATAAATAAAATGTGTTTGAACTGAATTTAATGAGCTAGTTGTTACATGTGTTGAAGTCCTGGAATAATAGTAATTAATTGTATTTATGTTCATACTTTTTTGTTTTTTAAATGTACTTATTTGATTATTTTATTATTATTGCAAAGTTTTGCTCAGTATGTACATTTTAAATGTTTAGTTGAATGACAATAATCTCTAAATGAACACACCTAATCAGGTAGATTCAGACTAGATTTTTCAAACATTTTCTTTTTCTTTTAGTATTTTTTGTATTTAGTCTATTTCTCAATTTTTTCTTTTCCAGTTTAAAGTGTATTAGAAGCGTAAGAATTTGTTCTATCATAATGAAATAAATGACCCATATTGCACAATGCTGTTATGCATAATCTGGGTTTCTTCTTCTTCTTCTTCTTCTTCTTCTCCGTCTTCTTCGTCTTCGTCTTCTTCGTCTTCTTCTACTTCTTCTTCTTCTTCTTCTTCTTCAAGAATCTATGAAAAGCTGATGGTCCACTCTGACCTGAGTAAGGCGGGCAGCTGGAGGAGACTGACCGAGGAGTTCCTGAACTCACCACTACCCAAAACCAACGGAGCGAAGGTAATGAACCGAGTGTGAAAATTTAAAACACGAATTCTCATACGAGCCAACACAAACAGCGTTGGCCAACACATTTTATCATGTCCTGCGTTTCTTTTCTCTCTCTTTTTTTTTTAATGCCACAACATCCTGATAGCAGATGGGGAAAGCAGTGTTCCAGATTGCATAACCTTCCACTAAACTTTCAAACTCTTCCACTCACTTTTTATTTATTTATTTTTTTTAGACACACACACACTACGGGATCCTGTCTCTGCTGCTTTTCTTGTCAGATTCTCCCTCAAACACAAACTTCACTGAGAGACCCAGAGTGAAAGATGCCGGTGAGCTTTTCTTCTGCTATTTTACACTTTGGAATCATTCACCTCCCTCCCCCTCACCGTCAACAATTAATCGCGTGTCCATTCAGAACCGGAAGATGAGTTCGACTGGGCCAAGTACCTCATGGAAGGGGAGGACGTGGACGCCGGGCCGTTCCCGGACACGCCGGTGGGTCTTGGAACGACGACGCCCTTTAAGCGCGTTTCCATGGCCGTATGTTGTCACCTCGCTCTTCCGTAGGAGTGGTCGGAGGACGAAAGCGAGGACGACGACGGGCAGCAGCCAATCAGCAGGGAGGACTCTGGGATCCAGTTGGACAGAACCCCCCAGGAGGACCAGGACACCACCAGCAAGACGGTGCCAGTCGCATGGACGGGTGCGTCGAAAACGCAGCAACAATCGTAGAAATCATTCGCGGTAGAGCCGCAGACTGGAATGTGTTTAATTTTCCGTTTATTGTTGCCAGAGCAGAGGTTTCAGTCTGGAATGGAAATTGTCTGTGAATATCACCTTTTCCAGTCTTGCCTACTGGATTCTCAGTTGGATTTAGGTCTGGGATTTGATTAGGCCGTTCTAACCGAGGGTACTTCATTGTGGCTGTGGCAGTATGTTTAGGGTTGTCTTCCTGGAAGGAGAAATTTTAAACTTTAAATCTTGCATCCTTCCATCCAATTTTGTCCTGTATCTAGTTTATTTACACTTCATGTTCCTGAATAAAAGAAAAGAATCATCAGTATGATGCTGCCACCACCAGTTTTTTTTTAGTTGGGATGGTGTGTTCAAGGCTATGTGTTAGTTTTACTGTCACACGAAGCCAAAATGCAATGGTTTATAAACTAACAGTTATTTTAAATGCATATCTCTATACATATGCATTGGAAGTCTTTCAAATTTTTATTTGTAAAAGAAAAAAAAGTACATTATTTATTTTATTTTTTTTACATGTACTTCCTGTTACTTTGTCGGTCTGATGCAAAAATCCCAACAGAACATATTAAGTTTTTTAGTTGCAATCTGACAAAAAATGTGGGAAATTGCAGGAGGTACAAATCATTCTGTAACATACTGCAGGAATAGTGTGTTATAGCTTTAAAATAACCACGTTTTGGTATGTATTTTTTATTTTTACTTTTTCCCCAGTGGGGGAACCAGACGCCCGGGCCTGGCTTGAACAGCATGTGGTGACTCCGTACTGGGTCGCTCACGCTCCTCGTTTCTCCCACAGCCTGCATTTACACTCCAACCTGCTCAACGTTTGGTAAGATTTCAGACTCCTTTAAGATAAAATTTGACTTTAATCAGTAACATGTGGATCTGAACTCGTGGGGGGTGGGGGAAATTCTATTTTAATATTGGTATCAAATTTTAATGTGGTATAAATCATAAAAGTGGGCTTGCTAGAAGTTACAAATTACACATTTGGAACTATTACATAGGAAGTGAATCTTAATACTATGCAAATCAATGTATTTTTTTTTTCTATGTTCCACATGACATAAACAACTTTTCCTCTTATTCCTGAGTTGAAAGGTTGTGTGACGTTCAGGTGTTCTTGCTTTCAGGGACCAGCACTTGTATAACACAGATCCTCTGTATCTGCCAGAAGAAAAAGCCTTCGTCACAGAGACTCAGGTCGTACGGGAAACCTTGTGGTAAGAATCCGGTGACGCTGAGCCTACTCACTCGCTGCACAAAAGCACACAGAAAAAGATCTTCTGTTCCTCTCACACGAGTTTAAGTGTCTTGTTGAACCCGGGACTCACGGATCCTCCCCGGATCGATGAGGTAATTGTGTTGGCGTATTGATTTTTTTTTTTGTCACGGGGATGATCTGTGTGTTTTTCAGGCTTCTCTCCGGGGTGAAGAAACACTTTATATTCCAGCATCATGACGGCAAAGTGTCGGTGAGGAATAACGTGGTGGTAACCCATCTGACAAGTGTAAGTTTTTTTTTGTTGTTTTTTGAAGAGGGGAAAAAAACACAAACATTACCGACAGGGATGCAATCACTTAATTGAGTTAGAATTAGTTGTCGATTAATGGTTTATAAATTTAAAAGTAGTTCCAAATCGATTAATAATGTCCGCTGAGACCTTTTTCTTTTAGTGTTGTAGTTTGCCCTCCATCCAGCAGAGGTCGCCGCTGGTCATCCTTAAGCAGATCCACCTGATACAGAAATAAAGATGGCAGAATGGGAAAGAGAAACGGTCAAAACTGAGTCCGGTGTGGGATGGGAAATGCGTTGAATGTGATTCTATTTTGAAACAAACACTCGGCAAGCGCCTTAAGCTATCACCTCAATATCGCTAAATACCTGCTGTCGTCAGAGTCATTTGTAATTAGCTTACATTGTCCTGGTGTTACTGTAACTACTGATTTTACCTTTACCGGTAAAAAAAAAAATAAAAAAAAAAATAAAAAATTGGATTTTGAAATGCAGAGTGTAAGTGTGCCATATTATTTCAACTTTTCTAAAGTAACATCACATCAGCAGACAAATGCTGAATTCACAGAAAACAATTTAACAAGTTCAGTATCTTATATTTTCCCCCCAACAGTGGCAGCAGCCGACAGCAGGAAGAGATTAACCTATTAGATGAGTACCAACTATAAAAATAATATAGAAATAGTTTTTTTCCATATGTATAAAGCAATTAGTTTGTATTATTCAGTGTTTCTTTTTAAAAATATATATATTTGTTTGTCATACTAGCATTTTGCTCATGGGAGCCCCCTGGTGGTGCGGGGGTCCCTAAGCTGGTGCTTAATTCACATGTGCCTTGGGCCGGCTCTGTGTGAGTTTGTGCACTTCATGGAGGGAAGTTTTAACATTCTGAACATCTCTCTGTTCATTTGGAATTGAGTATTTTTACATATTATTTTCATCTCTTCACCTCTTAAGAGGGTTCCTGTTTTGTTATATTTTATGACTACGTCTAAATTTACCAGGCTGAGAAAACCATAATTTTTCGTTTATTCTGTCCAAATTGAATACCGCTGGCTGACCCGAAATACTGCTAAAATTAAACAAAGTTTTAAGATTCAGCTTGTTGTGGAAAATGTAGCCTTTACATTATAGAAACGCGACGCAAGAGAAAATGGCCTTTTATCAATTAAGCACCCGTCAATTGGTGAGATCCTTCAACTTTGGATTTACTCATTAATTGATAACTTGCATCCCTAATTGCTGATGTTATACCAGGTGCTTTTTCTTTTCTTTTTTCTTTTTTTTTTTTGATAAAAGGATGTCGTGTTTTTGTTCTGCAGAACTGCCTGCACTCTGTGCTGGAACACGTCGCCGTGTACGGACAGGCGGTGTTCAGGCTCCAGAGGTTCATCGACGAGGTGACGGGCCACAGCTCCGAGCCCGGCCCGCCAGGCTCCGCCTCCTCCCACGGATACCGAAAGGGCTCGGAGCCGCCTTTCAGGACCTACCAGGCTTTTGTTTGGGCTCTCAACAAATACTTTGCCAGCTTCAAAGAAGAGCTGACCGCAATCGAGCGAGAGGTCATCAGCAACGGTAAGCAGTACAGCAAGCTTCGAGTTCACTATCGTAAAGAGTTTGTTTTGGATTTCCTTTGACAACAGAGCCACAGCAGAGCTTCGCCATTGACTGTGTAAACAGTGAGAGGTCCTGGGGATGCCTGGGTCTCATTCTGTTTCTTTTATTTTAAAGTCATTTTTCAGAGTTGAATAAATACGACTTTAAATGGCCGTAGGCTATTTATGCTTAAAACCATTTAGAATCGCTCTTTGTTCCTTAAATTGGCCTAAAATGTCTGAGCTACGCAAACACAGATGCATATATTCCGAGGGACAAAATCTTTCGATGATTACCATGATGACATCTACCCCATTACTGTTTGCGTCAATCTAATCCTAAAGGGAAAACCTGTCCATGTTATTACCGAGTATTGATGAGTTTCCCGAGGTTTCATGCTTTGTATGAACTGTTGTCTGTTTGCAGATGAGACGGTGACCCTTTCCGGCGTTCTAGAGCGTCTCAGTCCTCACCTGGCCCAGATCAAAGTGTTGCACAAAGTCTTTTGCACGGGAGTCGCTGAAGTTCCCCCGGCAACCCCAAATGTTGTGCGGGCCTCTCACTTGCTCAATACTCTCTACAAAGCTATTATAGAGTATGACAGTGTTGGAGATGCATCAGAGCAAGCTGTGAGTATTATTATTATTATTATCCTAAACATAAAGGTGGAGTTTCTGGGTATTAACAAAGAAACAGAGTTATTGAAATTTTGTACACACTTCTGCAAAACCGCTACTGTGCTAATAGCAGAGCAATTTTTTTTTGTTTTTTTGTTTTGTATAGCGCTTTTGCTAACTATGAAAACATTCAGCGCACTTCTAAAGCTACTCGCCTGTGTTGTAATCTTAAAGTTGAATAAAGTTTGACATTTGTGTTGAAACTTTGGGTTATCGACTATCAAGAATTCTTCTAGTAGTTAAACGTTTTTATTCATGCTCTTATTTTGAAAGTGCTGAAGACCGTTATCTTCATAACATAAAATAAAACATGGAAAGTAGAGAACAACATGCAAACATAAATACAATATATAGGGAAATTATAGAACATGTAAATTATACATAGCAAAATGAAATTGGTGTTTGAAGGCTGTAGTCTTTCAAGGCCAGACATAGTTTGAATTGAAGTAAGTGCTTTATTATTAGCTTCCACTAAACACAAAGCTGGTATAAAGCTTTAGCATTAGCTTCCAATAAATACCGTCTTGGTGCAGTGATTTAGCATTAGTGTCACTAACGTTTCAGTTAGCGGTGCCCACCGCTGGTTAATGTGTGGCTGTTCTTTCTCTACCAGGTGGCTCTGCTCTTTTCTCTGTGGACTGAGACGGTCAGGCCGTATTTGGAGATTGTGGATGAGTGGATTGTTCACGGCCATCTGTTTGACCCTGCCAAAGAGTTCATCATCCAAAGGTTAGCTTCAAGGAATCCTTACACACACTTCTTCCCACATATGTAGCAAATTGTAAGCACAAATTTGAAGATGGCTTTTTTTTTTAATTTGTAATGATTAAAAAGAATCATTCACCATTCCATATCCTCAGTATGTTCTGCTTTGTGTCTCGATAAAGTGTGTAAGTTTGTAGTTGTGAGACACTATTCAAGCAGTCTGAATATTTGCGGAAAGCCACCAAAGCAGAGTCGCAACCGTTAATGTTATGAAATCCAGAACATCTTTGTTTTGTTTTGTTTACTAGAAATAAGGACGTCCCAGTAAACCACAGGGACTTCTGGTACGCCACCTACACCCTGTACAGCGTCTCCGAGATGGTGGACAGCGAGGAAAAGCTGAACGACGCAGCCAGCGGGAGCTCCAGCGGGGATCCGGGCTCCAGCAACAGGCAGCTCACCATGGTGTCCTTCCTCAAACCGGTGCTGAAGCAGATCATCATGGCCGGGAAGTCCATGCAGTTGCTCAAAAATCTGCACTGTAAGGAAACCCAGGATTCTGAGAGATCCTCCAGAGGTCGGTGTTTGTCCTGGTAGTGCGTCATAACAGTCGTGTTTTTTTTTTGAAGGAATACGTTCACGACCTCAGAAAAATAACATTGCAGATGCAGATAGGAAGAGTTTGTACATGCTGTTTCTGGAGTCTGTGCAGTCCCGCCTGAGCAGCCCAGAGGAATCCCTGAACGACAAGATGACCGAGCAGCAGGCCACGACCAGGAGCCTCGTAAAGATGCAATCCATCATGGCGCAGCACCTGGAGATCGACGACGTCCACGATCCACTCTTAGCCATCAACTTCGCCAGGTAGCAACAAACTGAATCACCTTTTTTCGCTTAACTAATGGTAACTGTGGCTTTGCTGGGAAAAATAATTAAAGTATTTCTGTGAAAGCTACAAGCATTGGAAGTAATAGTATGTTTTTACATCTGACTTAAAGGGGCAGAATTATGTAAAATCAACTTTTTTTTTTTACTTTACATGTTATAGTGTTATTCCATCATCAAAAACGCACCTGGAGTGTTGCTTTGATTTTTTTCATGCATGTTTGAGAAATCCTTTAATCTCCCATGGCAACCATTCAGCTGTGCAAAACACCTGAGTGGACCTAGCTCCGCCTTTGAGGACAAAGCTCCTCCTCAGAGCTGCAGTTTCTGAGCTTCTACAGTGCAGCCATCCCCCACTCAGCTCCTTCAGGCTAGCCAGCAGCAATTAGCAAACACCTGGTGGAACTGAGCATCAGCTGAGCTCATTATAGGAGCTACTTCTCAGTAAAAACACAGTTAAGGAACTAAGAATGTGAGAGACATTTTGTTGTTTTTGTTCTGTGTTGTGTATTTCATTGTGACTTGAACCAAACTACTATTATAACTGGCATTCTTTGTTAAATGTTCAAGCGGTTTGTCTTAACTGTTAAAATTTCAATAAAGATATTTTGGGAAAAAAACACAGTTAAAGGGTTAATTGAGGAGCCATGTTGTGATGACTTCCTGAAGGCCAAGTTTCAGTAAAAACAAGAGTTTTTAAAGAAACAGAGGCCCAATTTCAAGGCATTGAATGTCGAAGTCAATTTTCTTTTAAGTGATATTTGATATATAACATTTTTATAAAAGTAAGAGTTACTTGATTGTGCTCTAAAATGGCACTAGGTGGCTGGAAAACACATACTACTGCCTTTTAATGACAGAGTGGGTTCAAAGAAAAAATTAGAAGCCCAAAATGAATGTGGCATTCATGCACCTCCTTCTTCAGACTCTACTTGGAGCAGAGCGACTTCCACGAGCGTTTCTCTGGCGGCGACTTCATTGTGGACCGCTCGTCTCAGTCGGTCACCTGCCAGACCTTTGAGCTCACCCTGCGCTCCTGCCTCTACCCCCACATCGAGCGGCGGTACATCGAGTGCTGCGGCAACCTCATGAAGACTCTGAAGAAAGACTACAAGTAGGCACCGCTGTGTTTATTTATTTATTTTTATTCTTGTTGCTCTAAGCGCTTCCTCTTGTGTCAGATCGTATCCAGCATGTTGTTGTTTCTCGGCAGGTTGCTGGAATACCTCCAAGCCATGAGGAACTACTTCCTGCTGGAAGCCGGAGACACCATGTATGACTTCTACACCGCCATCTTTGACAAGGTGCAGGAGAAGGAGAGCTGGCAGCAGCCTTCTTTTCTCAACGTGCTGCTGCAGGAGGCAGTGGGACAGCGCTACCCTGAGGACAGCAGCAGGTACTGCATGTCTTTGCTTTCAGATAGATGTAGCAGAGTGAAAACTGTAGATGGTGTATTAGGGCATTCAACCCCCTCCTCCTACCCCTCCCCAAAAAAAAATGAGTGAGAGAGAAAATTTCCTAGAAAAAAAATGTAACATTTTGAGATTAATGTAAGATTTTTTTTGTTTGTTTGTTTAGAAAAAGGCTTGGAAATTCCCGAGTTTGAAAATTTGCCAGAAATAACTCAGAAAATCTGAGATTAATCTCAGAAATTTTGTAGAAATGATCGTGGAAATGTCTGAATTTCAAAAGTTGAAAATTCACAACTTGTAAAACTCAATTTTCAAGTTTTTTCTTGTAAATTTCAGAGATTTAAAAATATCTGAGTTTCTTTTTTGTGCGTATTTTTTGAGTTTTCCAACCCAGAGATTAATCTGAAATCTTTGTGTGAGTTTTTTTTTCTCACAAATGTCCTTATTTTTTAAAATTATTCTCAATAATTTTTTTGACGGACATCTACGCTGGCCCTAATACGTTGTCGTAAATCTGAGAATTGCGAAGCAAATATTTCCTTTAATATTTCATATCCTATAGGTTGTCGGTCTTCCTGGAGCCTCTGGACGCGTCCAGGAAGAAGCACCCAGTGAATAATTTAGAGGTCCTGACCCTGAGTTACAAGGTAAACGGAGGCGTTGCGTATCGTTCTTGCCTGGTAAACGTGTGATGCTGAAACTTGCTTGGTTTGCTCTCCTCAGGTCCCCTGGCCCGTAGATATTGTGATCAGCTCTGAGTGCCAGAAGATTTACAATCAAGTGTTCCTTCTCCTCCTGCAGATTAAATGGGCTAAATACAGTCTGGACACGCTTCGATTCAGCGGTAAGAACTGAGGCCAGAGCGGAGACGCTCACATCCACCACAGCTGAAAATTATTCAAATGATCGTCTTTGGTTTTTTTTTTGTTTTTTTTTTCCTAAATATTTTGGTATTAAGACGTCTTACCAAACCAAAGCCACTTTTTATTCTCCGTTATCATTAGAAATGTTATTAACATTAGACACATCATGCATGCTGGGAAGCAGTTCAGTTTTTGCTTATGTGTGAACGTCCTCAGTATGGCCCTCTTAGTAGTCCTGCTCCCTTCATCTTTTCATCTGGTGTCAATATCCGGTTTTTGATCATGTGACTCGTACGATGCGAAACAGTGTTTCCATGGCAACACACGGCTATTAGTATATTGCAAAATCTACTAATTTTGATTCGGCCGAAACATCAACTCATCCAAACGCAAAAAAGCTTTTGTTGGAAAAAAAAAAAGTGTCATTTTCAAAACTGGTGTGTTTCCACTAAGCAGATTTATTTTTGTAATTCCAGTTTGCTCAACGGGAATGTATCCGGTGTGACTGTGGCGTTCTTAGAGCGACGTCGAGATTGTGTCTTCCTCTAAATGCGGCGGGTCAAGTTAATACCAAGGAGCTTATGTTGTTGCTTAAGTGCTTTTTCCTGTGTTTTTATTTAGATTTTGCAGAAGTCACAAAGAAACTGGAAGGATCTCCTGCTGAGGAAGCAAAGCTGAAAGAGCCGATAAGCCAGCAGATTCACAGAATGTGTCTGCTGCGCGTTAAGCTGATGCACTTCGTCAACAGCCTCCACAACTACATCATGACCAGAGTAAGAGGAGGCTCCTGTCCACAAGGAGACTGAAGGTTTTCTCAGTTAAAGAAAATAGTCCAAGCTCAGTCAGATTGGAATGGGGAGCTAGTTAGTGAGTTTTCATTTCCTTGCACAGATTCTCAATAAGATTTAGATCTGAACTTTGACTGGGTCATTCTAATACAGCGACATGGTTTGATGCACTCCAAAAATACAAAATCTAAGTATTTTTGGTCTGGTTTCAAGTACAAATATCTTAGTTTAATCTTATTTCAAGTGTACTAACTTCCAAGTAGATTTTCAGCAAGATAAAGGAGCTTGTTTTAAGTAAATAATTGCTCACTATTGGATTTAAAAAAGTGCTAGTTCAACTGGCAGATTTATTTCACTTATAACGACATTTTTCCGTCGTTAAAAGTGAAATGACTCTGCTGGTGGAACTAATGCTTTTCCAGGAACTGTTTCTTTAAAATAAGCCGCTACATCTTCTGGAAAAGTTGCTTGTAAGTTAATTTTGTCTTATTTTAAGTGCACTAAGATATTTTCAAACTACTTGGTAAAATGTTGTGTTGTTACAGTGTGTGCGTGTTAGATTTAGATCAGCTGATCTCTGAAGCTCCTCCAGAGGTGACATTACGTCTCACATTTTGCTAATTTCTCTGGCTTTCCTCGCAGAACTTTCTCCCCAGCTGTACAAACGTCACTTTTTTTTTCTCTCTCTCTCTTGCAGAACAGTTTCAATAGCGGATGTTTGTAGCAGGTCTCTGTCGTTGAGCAGAATCTGATCCAAATTGTCTTAAAGCTTTGGAAAACGTTAGCAGCTGATTGTCGGTAAACCAAAACAACCCTTTTTGCTTCCAGAGTCCGTGAGATGAAAGCATGAGCTCCAAACCACCTCAGTCTTTTTTTTTTTACGTAATCTTCTCATTTGCAGTCTGAAAAGTGAGAGGTGTCTCCTCTGTGTGTTGGCAGATTCTGCACAGCACTGGTTTGGAGTTTCAGCACCAAGTACAGGAAGCAAAAGACCTGGACCAGCTGATCAAGATCCACTACAGATACTTGGCGACCATCCATGACCGCTGTCTGCTGAGGGAAAAGGTGAAATGTGCTGTGCTGAATTCTGAAAGCAATGATTCAGAGGTGGACTGATCAACAACCAGTGGCACAATTATTGGTGTTGACAGTACCACATTAAACCCAGTAAGACGTCACCGTGTTTTCAAAAGGAGTTCTTGCACAGAGAGTGAAACCCCGCTGGTTTTCCGTAGGTTTAGGACCCGACACTGAGGTGGTAATTGATTTAGGATGAGTTTTTGTGTCTGGTGAACCCATCCTGTGCCGATTTGATCAGATGCTTTAATTTATCCTGATTAAAAAGATTCGGTGAGGATCCATTTTCAGTTTACTGCCAGAAAGTGTTTTGTTTTTTTATTTATTATTCATGTAAAATAGTTTGTCAGGACGTTTGGAAGAGAAACGGGCCCACAGCATCATAGCACCTCCACCGTATTTAACAGCAGGCATGTGGTTCATTTCCAAACATTCATCCTTTTGTTTTACGCCACGTCCAAAAAAGTGTTTGTATCCAAAAGATTTAACTGTTATTATTAAAGTAGCACATTCAAAATATTTTATTGAATTTTACCTGTAGCTTTTCCACTTTGACAGAATAAAAGACAGGAAAAAAAAACTTGAGGCAATTTTAGTCTTAAGAGTAAAGTAAAAAGATAAAACTACAAAATAAAGCAAGTAAATAGCCCTTCGCACCTTGTTCCTCACTACCAATTGCAACAAATCCAAACTGAATTTATTTTATTTTATTTTTCAACATCTTTTGAAAACACTTGTCTGCATCCTTTCATACGTCACAAAATGTGACGGCCTGCGATGACGGTTTTGATATTTCAAGTTCTAGCGGTTCAACTCTGCAGTCTTCACAGGTTGAGGTGATTAACTTGAGTGAATTACTTTAATATAACGCTCTCTTTAATGCCTGTAGACAAAATACACAGCACATACAGCTGTCACACATCTCTTTAGCGCTGTACCCGTAGCATAAAATGGACATAAATGAGGAACTGAGCAGAAAAAGGAGAAAAAAAAAGTCTCACTTCTACTGCGTTTCATTCCCTCAGGTCAGTTTTGTGAAAGAGGCGATAATGAAGGTTCTCAATCTGGTCCTCATCTTCTCAGACCGATGGCAAGCCGGATTTGGTGCTTGGAAGTAAGGCCTGAATAAAACCCGCACTGCAACTTTGCTCAGTTTTACCTCGAGGCTGTTTGTCGGAAATCTCCATGGTGACCCCATGTTTTGTCTTTGTGCAGGATCGAGTCTATTGATAAAATGGAGTCTGATTTCAAAAACTGCCACATGTTCCTGGTGACTATACTTAATAAAGCTGTCTGCCGGGGCTCCTTTCCTCACCGTAAGCCAATCCTGTTCATTTGCGATTCCCCATCGTCAAATGCTTCACTTTACACAGTCAGAGAAAATTATTTGTTTGTTTTCCTCTTCTTTCTTTTTTCTTTTTTTCCTGCAGTGGAGTCTCTGGCCCTCTCTCTGATGGCAGGGTTTGAGCAGTGCTGAGCGACCCTCCATGTTTTACCCTTATCACTTTGCCTTTGACTGTTGTCATGTAACCTGCTCAGACTGATGGGAGTGTGACAGTCATTGTTAGTTGATCAACAAACATCAAGATCTTTATTTTAAAAATGTTTTTTTGTAAGTTATGTTTTTTTTTTTTACATAAAATGTCATGTTTATTGTAAATATGTCATGTGTATATGCGTAAGCACAAAATAAAGTTGCAGTATTGCTTCTGCATAGAAATGGCACAAAAGTTCAACAACGAAGAAGGAAGTTGAGCTGCTAAATGTGCAAATGATGGAGAAATAAGTCATCCTTACAGAAAAACAATTTCTGCCATCTGAAATTGAATGGCTAGTTGGCCATGCTAACTAGCTTTAGCATTCAAGACGTTAGTCAAGACAAAAATAATTTTCCTTTCTAAGTGACATACATGGAATATGGCAGTTTATCATACAGATTTATTTATTGAGTTAAACAATTAAAATGACTGAAAGTGCTATATTTTGTATAATTGAAAATACATGCCTATAACAATTGATTTAAAAGAAACATTTGTACAGTTTTATTTACTATTAATTTTAAATATCTTAATTTCCTTATGAAAGTCCAACCTTATGGCAGCAGTTTTTTTTTTTGTTTTTTTTTGCGACATTTGTTTCGTGATAGTGTCGCCAGGACGGGTATACTTTTGGCCCTAATCACCTTCCATACATGCGGGCTTACTGTACATTCCTGCGTCTCCCTGCCCTAGTGGAGGAGGCCTGAACCGCAGCTCGGAGCGCAGTTTCCTGTTGAGTTTCCCTGTTTGAGGGACAGGAACTCCCTGCTTTACTTCTCTCCCCCGCCCATGATAACACCGAGCGAGGAAAGACTTCACCGGCCGACGACAAAAAAAAAACACTCCCACGGACCGAAAACGTTGAAGCCCGGGGGTCGCGAGACGGATTAAACCACCGGCTACATGGCGCAGTAGTGGAGTGTATTCACGCACAAGTTTCCCAACAACTCCGGGTGAGTGGAAATGATTGAAGTTGGTTTCAGTGTGTGTGGACTTCCAGATACCTCGCCCACGACTTGGGAGAAGAAAAAAAAAAGTTGTTGCACGGCTTTGGCTGTATTCTTTGAACCAGCGCTGTGTGAGAGCAACCAGTGGGACACACGCTGATTTTAGACAGACTTCTGATAATTAGCTTGTAGAGGTGAACAGCTTGTTGCAGCGCAAAGCCATTTTCCTGGCTCACAGGCCCGAGCTGTGACTAATCTCGGGCCGAGCCACGGAACAGGGATAGAGCCATTACATTGTTGGAGGCAGAACTACACACACACACCATAGAATTCTAAAGTTTTCACACTTTTCAATCGTTTATCTGTTGTTTTGTACCACCTGTTACCTTCTGGAGTGAATTAAACTGTCCGACACACTATCTGGAGCCGAAACGTAGAACTTACTTTAAAGAAAGAAATTTAAATAAGCCAACAAAACCATCTGCGAATGTCGAAAGTTAAAAATAGACCTGTACTTTTGGAGTATCGTTGCCTTTTCCAAATTGTTTCCTCTTTTAGGCAACATTTTTCCTGAAGTTTAGTGCGCGAGTCATCCAGGATTGCTGCGTTCAGGAACTAGATCTCACGAGGCGTTCACTGCCCATTCTTCCACTGTAAGCAGCACGTAAAAGGAGCCACTGTAGAAACCTTTCAAATGAACCCGGATAATGTTTGAAAAGCTGAAACGAACACCACATTTTTAAATAGATACGTCATAAAATGTTCAACAAACTATCTTTAATGAACAACTTTTTTGACTGGTTAGAGTGAATGTTACTGTTCAGTATGGATGTCCAGCTTCTGACCTGCCAGTTTCCAATGTGGTCCAACTACCTCCTAAAGTTCTGCTAATGAACTATATCATTTGATTCAGGTGTGTTGAACCAGGGTAACAACCAAAACCTGCAAATTGAGTCCCTGCTGGACTCAATTTGGACACCACAGGTGTACGGTTTCAGAACTTCTTGCTTCAAATGTTTTCTACTTTATTGGTCCAGAAAAAGTATTTTAGCATGAAATAAATACAAGAACGTCCTCAGACAGCTTTTCTTGTACTTAGCCAAGTTTAATAATTGGGTCTGTTTTACTCAGTAAAGTCACCGAGTTTCACTATGAAACTTAAAGGAAAGCAAATAGACATTACCAAAAGTAGAAAAATACTTTTTGTTCCCAACAGTCTCTTTTTAAGAAAATATGTGTAAACTTCTCAGTGGAAAAAAATGACAAAAAAAAGTTCATCTGCAAGCCTGTCATAACAACTGATTTTGCTGGATGATAAATTATCCCAAAATTATTGTGATGAACAATAATTTTATTTTCAGACTATTTTCAAGTGATATGTTGATAATGGTGTAATAATGCAAGTTCACTCTCTGAAAGAGCAATAAATTATAATTTTATTAAGATCAAGTAACTGGAAAATATTTCAAATAACCTAAAACACACACACACACACACACACACAAAATCACCAAAACCAAAAAATATAAGTGAAATTAAACCACACAGAGGAGAAACCATAAATGAAGTAGATTATGAAAGCTGTAAACAAAATTGCTCTTCAAAAATATTAATCATCAGAATGGAATTTATGGCCATCATTGTAATTTATCATGTGATTAATTGTTTACTGCGACAGCATCAGCTCCATTTGATTTGTTTGATTTGCTTTTTGCCAAATTCCAAATATTGTAAACGTCACACCTCGGACTCCCCTCATCTATGCTGTAGTAGTTCATGTGTTATGAGCTTGTTGTTTACGTTTGGAAACGAGTACATATATATTTTTTGATGCTCATTTTGCATCTGCTGCATTTTGTTGAGTTTGAGATGTTTTCAGTCGGCTTTGAAGTCACGAAAGAAGGAAGGAAGAGAGGCAGGCAGGCGATGAGGCTTGAAGATGCTTTTCTAACCACATCTGTTGGTGTTTTTGGTGAGAGTGGTGCATATATTTTCCTGTTTTTTCTTCTTCTGTGGTTCTGTGTCTTTATTAAGGATACCATAAAGCCAGGTTAGACCAACCCACCTTTCAGTGGTTGTAATGTAGCACGTTACAACCGCTGAAACTAACCAGGTTTAAATTAGCCACCGCTCCAGGTGAGTGGATAAACCTTTATTATGTTGCATGTTTGCTATTTTTTACTCCAGAAGGTCATCAGCCGCGAATCATTTTCAACTCAATTTTCTTGAGTTGAGATTTGATTACGCATAAACTTAAACATAACCTTGAATTCTCCAGAACTCAACCCTCCTGCAGATGTAAACATTTATACATTTATAAAGTGTATTTCTACATTTTTCATAGCGTGTGCTTTGGATGACTGTGGTTTTTGCACTGATACGCGGAAGCAGTGGTTTTATTACCCTGCAGCATGTTAAAGCTAAACGTTTTCACACCTCTGTCTTGAGATCGTTGTCTTCCTCCAGCCTGGCACCAACCTGCTGAAGTGTGTTTATTCTGCCACACTTATAAGAGACGCGACTGTCGTTCAAGGCAGTGTTAGATTCTTGCTTTTGCATCAGTTTCTCACTTAACCAATCGTTTCCTTCCTTAGTGTTGATGACTTTACTCTGTTTGAATAGAAGGTTTAAAAGTGTCGGACATCTTGCATTTTGTTACGCATGACTGTAAATCGTTCTGTCCAACACAAAGGTGTTTCCTCTTTTAGAAAATGTTCGACAGCTGTTGGATGTGTTTTATTACCTTAAAATGCTTCTACACTTTAGTGACAAACTAGACCAAGTGGGGATGATACAGGTGAACAGATTGACCTGTTTTTGGTAGGCCAAATACGTAAAAATAAGCTCTTTTTCCTGTTTAGTAAATGCATCATATTTGAATTCACTCTTATTTAAAAAAAGATATTAAATTGTCAGTTATTCGGGTAAAGTTTAGAGGCATGAGCTTTGTCACACAAGTTGGGATAATTTTGCAAGTCTTTCAGTTACTGTTGGATTCAAAACTTTTGCATTTGCCAAGCAACCAGCAGCACATTTGTTTTTCTTTTGTTGTCGTGCTTTATTACATTTATTGCATGAATTGTAGCAGGTTAATGTTACATTAAATTTACATTAAACATTAAGTTTAATGTTATTTATATAAGGTTACTTTTTAGAAAGTTTATTATTGTAAAACTATGCTCTTTACATATTTGTAGCATGATTCACAGTGCTAAGACCCTCCTTCTGGCTCTGATTGGTTGTTTTTGAGCATCATATTTCTCCTGATGGCAGTAGGACCACAGGGAGAAGGCAGAGCAGCATGATTTGTTTTTTTTATTTATTTATTTACTCTCCCCAAACATTATTTGTCAGGACATAGTGACAGTTTAAACAAATACATATAGCAACTATCAATCCATCCATTCATCCATTCATTCATTTTCTCACACCCTTGTCCCAAGTGGGGTTGGGAGGTGCTGGTGTCTATCTCCAGCTAACGTTCTGGGCGAGAGGCGGGGTCACCTGGACAGGTCGCCAATCTGTCGCAACACTGAAACAGACAGGACAAACAACCATGCACACACACTCTCACACCTAGGGAGAATTTAGAGTGACCAATTAACCCGACAGTCATGTTTTTGGACTGTGGGAGGAAGCCGGAGTACCTGGAGAAAACCCACCATTCATAGGGAGAACATGCAAACTCCATGCAGAAAGACCCCGGACCGGGAATCGAACCCAGGACCTTCTTGCTGTAAGGCAACAGCTCTATCAACAGTATAACAATTATATTTCTACAAAAATATAGTTTTGTTTTGTTTTATAAAAAAAAAACTACATACTGTACTTTTAAAAGAAAGCTTAGATATTTGAGAGTTTATATCAACTTTAGAAAAGAAATTCAGAATCAATCAAAATCATGTCAGATCTCAGAAAAATCAGTTAGAAAGAATCAGCATTGGCCCTTAAAAACCTGATCTGTGCATCGTGTCCTGCAGTGCTTCCTGTTGTCTCATTTCAAACTAAAGTTATATTAGAAATAATACACCTTAAGTTGACATGCGAGAAATAGATATGGATTTTGAAGCACAAATATTTAATCTAAATTTACAGTAAATGTTAAAGCCACAAATGTAAAAGCAGTCGAAAGAGGAACTAAACTAGAAAATCTAATAGTGCAAATGTCTGAAAGTTTGAAATGGAAAACCTGTAGGAACCCTGAGCTTATTTCTGGTTTATTTCTGATCCTCACCACCTGCTGTGTGCTCCACCTGCCTCTGCATGCAAAGCATTCAAACTTCATTCGACTAATCTTTATTTGAATTTAGTTTTTTTTCTCTTCCTCATTTCAATATATTTGGACTCGTGTCCGTTTTTAGTTTTGTTGATAAAACCAGAAAATAATTCTACTGAATATGATACTTCTTATGCAAAGAGTTAAAAACTGCTAATTGTTGACGCTTTTCTTTTAATTTGTTAAAAAAAAAAAAAAGATGTTGGAGGAACTGAATCAGAATAAGATGCCAAATACGGTAATGGTTACGAGTTTTGGTTGTGTCAAGGCTGGGTTATTTAGATTCTGCTGATAATGGCATGCAAAGCCTGTCGCAATAAGCAATTAAGCAATTAATAGCATGATGAATTAGCATGAGCTTGATAATTTATTTCCATTCTGATGATTAACATTTTTTGATTAGCAATTTTGTTGACAAAGACTTCATTGCATTTTATATACGGTTTGGGTTGTGTGTGGTTTTTATTTCTGTTTTATTTATTCTTGGTTATTTTCGTTTTTGGACACTTGATCACTTCCATTTCCTGTTCGAAGCGTTCTTTACCAAATTAAAGTTTAGTGGTAATTGAGAGGGCAAAGTTGCATTATGATGATATTGTCAATATGTTACTTGAAAATGATGTCAAAACAATATTTTAGTTCATCTCAAATTACTGGGACAATTTGTCGTCCAGGAAAAATATTTTATCATGATAAATGGAAACTTTGTTCAATTTTTTTTTTTCACTGTGAAGTTTATTCATATTTTCTTAAATGAAGACTGTTGGGTACAAAGAGTATTTTCTGTTATTGACCTACGCATGCTTTTTAAAAGAGGTTTTTAGCTTTAGCTGTACATTAGCAATCTCACCAAATAGTCACAATCTTTGTGTTAAAGTCTCATCGTTAGCCCAGGTGAGGCTGTGAAGGAGTCCTTCTGAAACCACTCCATCCATCTAAAAGTAGAAAGTGTGATCCATTTTATTGGGTTCTTCTGCTCCAAGGAAAATTAAATGTCCACATTTTAATTTTAAAGCACTGAACAAGCCTTCATTGCTTTATATCAAAAAGAAGTTTTTTCTGAAGAAGAGCGGTTCTATTCAGGAACAGAACCTGAAGAATAGACTGACGTTTGGGGTGAGCTCCGCTATCCGTACCCTGGCCCGGTTAGCATTTTTTCCAGACTTCAGACATGGCTGCCCTGCCAAGCTCAAAAGGCCAAATAATTGGATCTGATTTAAATATCACACGCACCGATGGGTTATGATTGCCTTTTGTTTGTCTGAACACCCGAGCTACCTCCTTTATTCTGGCTTAAGCTCCTTACTGTGTATTTACTCAGGGAGACGTGGTGTGCTGCTTCAGCAGACTTATTTAACCCTTAAAGAGAAACGACTTCCCGTATTTGTTCCTTGTCAAACAGCAACAGGAACTGGGTTAAAGTAAAAACCCACCAAGGTTCCTTGTTTTAGACAAATAAAAGCACGGCATCTTTGCACAGCTAAAGATCGCTTGTACTTTATGAAAGTGGTCTCTGTTCTTGATTTACCAAAGAATTTCTGTTTAGGCATCAGGAAGTTGTAAAAAGGTTGGATATTTCTCATGAAAGAAGAGCTGGCCCTTGTCTTGAAGCCGGCTGTGCGTCACGTGCTCGCCGTCTCTGAGGTTTGCACTTCCCATTTTCAGAGACTAATTTGCAGTCGGTGACTCTGCATGTTCATTTTTACCAAATGAAAATGCTTAGACAAGTTGGTAATGCTGTCTTTTTTTTTATCCATCCTCATCATCCTTTGTTACCATGTTTCCTTGTGTCCTAACCACACCTATTATTAGGTTCGATCATTTTGAGCACTCTGGGGTAAACACCCTGATGATTTCATCAAGCACTCCTGGACAACCTCAGTCACATCCAGTTCACTGTACAGGGTTACAGTTCTAGAAATGAAAGGAGATATCAACCTGATGTCAGAAACTGACAAACATCGTTCATACATTTATTATTTGACTTAACAGCTTCATGACAGCAGGTCCTTCAGTGCTTTAATATCACAAAGTAAAATCAAGGATTTTGTTTTCATGATGGACTTACTGAAACTGTCAGCTTGTTGCTGTTAACCCCCTGAACAAACTCCGACACTGCAGTCTCAACAGAACAAGGAAGTATTTAAAAATAGTTTACACATTGGGTAATGCATGAGGAGTTTTTTTTTTTTTTTTAATCTTGTGCGGTTAACAGTGACTGCCATTAGTCGTATCATGCATGCTAAGTTTACATTGAACCAGTCATTCATGCAGATACAACGTTCTTACAATCCTAATTTAAAAACTTTTTTTTTTAAAATCACCTTGCTGCTGCAGTTCAGGTTATCTGGGATTTCTCTGTATTTTACTGGAGCTTTTTTTTATTATTCACACCATGAAAACACCATCTGTACTTTTGGTGACCAAAGATATTTCCAAATAGCTGATTTCATCTTTGCTACGGTTAGCAAATATAATTTGCTAATGTTTTCAGCCAGCTAAGCAGCAGTCCACAGCAACAGGTGGGGGAGGAAATGCAGTTTTAGTCACTGCTCTGTACAGACAGATTTCTAGGCACTCTGGAACTTTCTCTGCCATCTTATTTAAAACAGTGTAAACTAGGAATGAAGGATTTTATTTCTTTCAATTAGCATCAGTATCATCTTTGGCGTTATGGCAAAAGATGCGCAGCAAACAAGGTTTCCAGATTTAGCTAACTGTGTTGCCATTGACCACATAATTTTGCAATTTCACATTTCAAAAATAAATGTGCTCAACGGAAACATGGCAATTTTGAAAGAAAAACCTCACTTTTTTCACTAAAACGTTTTGCCGCTAGCTTGAGATGGCGTGGAAAAATCGCAGTAGAAAAACTTTTTTCACATCACGCGTCACATGATCAACAACTGGACGTTGCCACTGGCGCAAACCACAAAGAAGACAACTTGGAGGATCGTGGCCTGTTTTTAATGCCTTATTGTGTGAACAAGCTTTTCACATTTGAATTTAATTGCGGTTCTTATTTATTGGGATCACCATAATTACAAAATAGCTTTTTTTTTGACATTAGCAGAATATTGACAAAATTTTGCTCACATTTGTAGTGGGAATGAAGCTATTGCCATTTTAAAGCCCAACTCCAAAAAACCCCAACCCAAATCTCAAACTTTATTGAAACTCTTGTTAATTAACAAGAGTTTGGTCTCTAAGTATATTTAGTTTGTTTTTGCTTGCTCTTTTTTGTATTCTGACCAGAACCAAAACCCACTGGGAATCCAAACTCTTGGATCACTGGTCTTGTTCTTCTTTGTGGCACCATGTCCTTTTGAACCATGAAGTTTATTTCTGGGATTTTTGTTTTATAATACTATAGGGACACTTGATTTACCAGCTACTATTAATCAACACTTTTTGGATTTATCGCTTTAAGAACAAAGTTTTGCGTCCTACTACCAATTCCATTTGGTCTGTCAGCTCTGAAATGCAGCTTGTATTCAGTGACGAAATGTGACTAACATTGACTAATAAAGTGTGCACCAAAAGAAGGAATAAGATTTTCCATTTTTTATGAATGAAGTCATTCATCTTTAATCTTTCAGATATTTACTACTTTGATAACAAAATGCAGCAAAGAACATGTTTGTAGTATTTATAGACTAAACAAAATGAAAGTTTTTTTTTTATGAATGCTTTAAAATGTTTTATCAACCCTGCTGATTGCTGAAAAATTGACCAACTTTGCTCACTGTGGGTAACTTGTTTGACTCATAGTTACTGGCTGTCAAGTGTAGTGAGTCAGGCATTAAAAGCCTGATGTGGGTAAAACAGATCATTTATCTAAAAATAGCCAAAGTTTTTCTCAGCCAGCTGTGAGTCAGTAGGCCGGGATCCTCCATCTTTTTAACACTAACCCTTACAGTTCAAAAACGTCATGCGGTCTTCTTGCAACCTGCTGTTGGTTCTCTTTCCTTCACTTCCCTCTGGAGATCCAGTGACCTGCGCTGACACCGCTCCTCCTCCCGCTGACCTGTGAGGTTTTCGTCGGTTCTTCTGTGGGACGCGGTTACGATTGCTGTGGGTTTGTGTTTGCAGATTGTGACGTCCGCCTGTCAGCAGGACTGTGGGAAAGCAAACTGAATCGTATCACATCACACCTACAGCACTACTGTGGCTAGCGCTAATCTGGTGGCCTCATCACTGAGGAGAGTTACTCTTCACAGCATAGAAAGCTGCCTTCTCTTTTACTGCTGATAGCTTTTTCAATGCCTTGGATTGTGAGTCTGATATTTTTATTTGTAGTAGCTTCTTTTATCGTCTTGTACATTATACCATTATTATCATTGCCACTACTGGAACCTATGGAGCCCCTAGAGGGACATTGAAGAACAAAAATTAAATACTATATTGTGTGCACCAGATGGTATCTGCTGTCCACGAGATACTGATTGGTATGGGATAAAGTCTATTTTTTTCCTTCAATGCTTCTTAATTTTCACTGTTGCAATCTTGTTTTTTATGTATTGTCTTTTTAGGAACTATTTTTCTATTAAACTTTATACCTGATGATGCTGTAGCACCTTAATTTCCCCTTTCCATTCTATTTTTGACTGTGTTTTAACTCTATCTCATTCTAGATGCTTTGGAAACAGTTGAGTGATTAAAAATGAGCTTCTCTATGATTTTGTGCTCACACGCTTGTCTGTACATGACTTGAGCAGAAAAAAAAAAATAACACCGTCTGGTATGTTGTTGCCAAACTGCGGCAAGGTGACGGGGCTGTGTCTAAAGTGAAACACGGAAAGGTGTGCAGAGGAATGAGAGGGAAATACCAAACCGGTGAGACGTTCTGTTCAGCGGCCCATGAGTCAGGATTTAACCCCGACCCGGATTCTGAAGCTGCATAGATAGGAAGCGGTGGGCATTTACACAGCTGTTTGCACAAGAGGAGCCTAAAATTGAGCTTTTTCTTTTTTTTTTTTTTAGCTTCCTGTGTTTGGGAAGCTCTAACACCCATCCTTGAAGCTGCTCTAAGGAGAAGCGGGGACAAGTCGCATACACCTTCAGTCAATATTCAATAAATTAGAATATTATTGACATTTTATATATTCATAACACACAAATTCTATTCTTCAAAGGCTTTATTTCGGTTAATTATGATGATTTTCCTCTTGCTTGACGACATGACATTTAAAGTTAAAATATTAAATCAGATCAATTAAAAAACCATTTTTAAGAACAGAAATGTGGACTTTATGAAATGTATGTTTTATATCTGCTTAAAGGTTATTTTTCAGAGAATATACTTTATTGATCCCCAAGGGGGAATTGCTTATATGCTGACCGATACTCCATCCAAAGTGTTCAATATTAGTAAATACAAATATAACCATAAGCCATATAAAATGTATATATAATATATACATAAGTGTGGTATTGTCAATGGTCTAAATATGTCTAAATGTAAAATAAATGTCTAAAAAAACCAAGAAGAATGCACACGGAAATGCATTCATCTGTAAGTAAATGAGTCTGGAAAGATTTTAATCTTTTTCATATTAAAAGAAAGATATCTAGTTTTCAAATTGTTTTGGGCTCAGTTGAATACATTTATTCTCGGTTATAAGAACCGGATTTGGGTCCCTTTTGTTCAAAGCACTTGCAAATATTTAGCCAAGTTTAATAATTTGCATAAAAGCTGATTAGAGAGCAGCAAAGTCTCTGGATACAGGTGGTTCTACTTATTCTAAAAGCTCGATTACGAAGGGACGAATACTTAATATTTTCCATTGTAAGAAAATTATGTCTGTAATAATTTTATCCTGATTATAAATAAAAAAGTCTCCATCTGTGTCAACCACCTCCAACCACCTGCAGGTCAAATTTATATCATTCTTGAACTGCAGTTGGGAGCCACAAATGACCCCTGGGCTCTGATATATAACACCCTGCTACAGTGTTCATGCCCCTTGACCTTTTGGATTTTTGAAGGAACTCAGTCCAGGATATTCCTGGAAGAAAGAAAACCCTATTGGAAGCCGCCAGAAGCTAAGATCAGAGTTTTATATTCCAGCAGGACAACAAACTTAACGACCAGCCTGACCTACAATTAGAGAGTTTAGATCAGAGCAGATTCATGTGTTAGAATGACCTAGTTAAAGGCCAAGGCTAAATCCAAATGTGGAACTGTGAGAAGATCACAAACTGATGTTCAGACATGCTCCATCCAATGTCGCTGAGCTTGAGACGTTTTGCAAAACAGTAATGAGTAAAGGTTTAAGTTCCTACAGTTTCCAGTCATCTCATATTTGTTCATTTTCTTTTGTTTTCTGTTGCTTAAAACCATTTTGCAAGGCAATGTGGCGGCTGTTCAGATGAATGTACAGCTGTCAACATTTTATGATATGGTTTGAGTGACTCGGCTCAAATAGACTCGTGTTTCATGTTCCTCTTCTGGTTTTTAAAAAGCATCTTAGTAAGGTGCATCAGAACAGTATCAGAATCTCCTCTGTGTCTTTGGACTGAACAGAAATTGAATTAACATTTGGGTGTGTCCCTCCAGGTTTCAAAGTTCTGCTTTAATTCTGCAGCTATGGCAGGATAGAGATGTGTTTCTAGACTAAAGTTTTAAAGTCTTTCTTTCCTGTTACTTTACAGCAATATGGCGTCCACTGTGACTCTAGAAGATGCTCTGTCCAACGTGGACCTGCTGGAGGAGCTGCCGCTGCCGGACCAGCAGCCGTGCATTGAGCCGCTCCCTGCCTCCGTCATGTACCAGGTCAGCGCTGGGATGGCTTGTTTCTACCGCTGTGCTTGTTCTCTTTAGGGCGAGATGGTGCCAAAATAAAATCTGCATATATATTTTTCATACCAGGTTCAATTCTAATATTTTTTTCTTCCTTTCTTTTCCAAAAAAAAAAGAAATTACAAATGAAAGAAAATATTTTCAAAAAGTGATTTTTATTTTAATTATCCCTTCTGTTAGTTGCATGACGGAGTATCAGGGCCAGATTACAGGACTCATTTTTTTGTGTAATTACAGGAACGTTGTTACACTATTAGCAGAAAAAATACGCAGTTTCCAGAAGAATGTCTTGAAATTACGAGAAAAAAGTTGCTTTAATGAGAAAAAAGCTTGGATAATTATTTTTTGTTGCAGTTTTCATTCTATTACTACTTAATTCTCCTAATATTAAGACTTTAATCTCAAGTTCTTTTGACTTTATTGCCATTTGACTTTATTCTCGTATTACTACAACTGCATTCTTGTAACATTATGCAGGGTTTCCCCCAGTGTAAGCCTGGTGGGCCACCAGGCTTTACTTGTGCCCCCACCAGGCTAAGCATTACTTATTTATTAAAATGTTTGCACTTTTTTAAGATTTCATAGTTGGTGTTCAGGTATTAATCTTCCAATCTTTCAGTAACACATGATTATCAAGTGACATTTAAAAATTTCCTGTCAACTTTAAACATTTTTTAACTCAAAAACATGGTGGGCTGCTGGATGAATGACTGCCCTGGTGCCCAACCACCAGGCTTAGTGAGTTTTCTGGGGGAAACCTTGATTATGACTTTATTTTTGTATAAAAAAATCTCCCTCTGTCTCTCTCCCGCTCTCTCTCTCTATTAGACTGACCTTTTTGCCGTATAGTTGATCTGAATACAAAGTCTAAATAAGTAGAAGCAGCAAAACATGCTTGTCAAACCAGATGGGTGTGCTGACATCACTTTGGAGAGCAATGGTGAAAAATTAATAAAATTAAATCTTCAAAAAAGAAAGATTCAACTAATCGATAAAATTGATTTCTGCTCTTTTACTTTTTTTTTTAATGGCAACCTGATCTCTCTTTGTTAAAACGTTCATAATAATTCTCCATATCTGTTGCTCCATCTTCACTGTTGTTTCATTTTCCCAACAGCCCAACTTCAACACCAACTTCGAGGACCGAAATGCTTTTGTCACCGGCATCGCCAGATACATCGAGCAGGCCACCGTCCACTCCAACATGGTACGTCTCTGCTCTGCGTCTGTTCTCTAGCTGGGGGAAACAAAAACGCACACAAACTCACCAGAACGAGGTCAGAGGCCTTTTGAAGCTGGGCTGTGGGACTTGGCCGTCCCTGTAGCACATTTGGTGCTGTGGAGCAGGCGGTCACGGGATCCAAACCCTGGATCGAGCGGCCCAGGGACAAACGGCGGCTCTGAAGCCGCTCTTGTCGGGAATAGCAGGTCTTTGTCTCTAATTAGTGAGAGATAATTGCTCGGGGTGGGGATCAAACCGGACTTTGTTTGGAGGAAGGGCGGGTTCCCACTCTTGCCCTTGGGGAATAAACTCGCCGCAGAAGCAACCATGCATGCATCATGTGAGGTTTTGTTTTAGTTGAGGCTGTGTGAAGTGACTGAATATTTTTGTTTGGGTCAGAATGACATGTTGGAGGAGGGGCAGGAGTACGCCGTCATGCTGTACACCTGGAGGAGCTGCTCCCGCGCCATACCGCAGGTAAACTGGACTTTTCTAACTAGGGACGCACCGATTCACTTTTTTCACTTCCGATACCGATCTGATTCAGAAAAACGGCGCTGAATTTACTTGAAACATTTCTTTTCTTTAACACATAAATGTACTGAATTACAAATTTATTTAATAACTCTGCACCAGCACAGCCCACATAAATACACTAATAACTTCACAAGCCTGGTTAAATATGTGAAAACAAACCTATTGTCAACAACAGGTTGACAATGGTAGTCGACCAAGGTAGGTTGACTACCATAGTCAAACGTAAAAGTAAATTGCAACAAACCTTCTTTCTTCTTTCAGAAAGTGAAATTAGAAATATAATGTAAAATAAATAATAAAGCATGATGTCGCTCAGAGCGTAGAATTAGACTGAATAGATCTGCCTTTATGGATTGGGCACATCGTCACCGATGCACAAACTATAATTTTTGTCAATATTGGTAACGATATTGGTATCAGATTGGTGCATCTCTAGTTCTAACAATGATTCTTTAACCTTCGCCTTTCTTTTCCCAGGTGAAATGTAACGAGCAGCCAAACAGAGTGGAGATCTATGAGAAGACTGTGGAGGTCCTTGAGCCAGAAGTCACCAAGCTAATGAACTTCATGTACTTCCAGGTACCGTCCTACACACTACTAGGACGGTACAGATTTTTAGCTGATCCTCTACTATTTTCGGCTTATTGGAGCCTCTCTTTTCTCATCCAGCGCTCTGCCATCGACCGTTTCTGCGGGGAGGTTCGCCGTCTGTGCCACACCGAGCGCAGGAAGGACTTTGTCTCGGAGGCGTACCTGCTGACCCTGGGGAAGTTCATCAATATGTTCGCTGTGCTGGACGAGCTGAAGAACATGAAGTGCAGCGTCAAGAACGACCACTCTGCATACAAACGGTATTCAGAAGCTCTACAGGCTGCAGTGCAGCTGCTGTCCGGTGCCAACACTAGATGGCAGGATGTTTGTTCAGAATGTCCAGATTTAAGCCGAGGGAAGACGCTGGCTGGTACCGATCTGGAAGAGGATGAAGGACAGTTCAATGTGATTTAAAAGAAAAACAATGAAATATTTAATACATTAACTTAACATTTTTATTTTTTTGGTGTACATAATGAACTAAACATACATTTTAATAGTATACAGTTATGTTTTATTCAGCTAGAACTTCCTGTAGTTTTCATCTGTTCCGAGTTGATTACAAGCAGTTGTAGTTTTCTGTGCAGGAAGTGAAGGAACGACTCCACCAGTTTCTCCTAAAGTCACACAGTCGCCTCCGATTCAGATTGTGACCCTTCCAGATTGTTTAGCGGTTGTTAAAAACACTAAACTGCATTTTTTTAATTTTTGCTTTTGCAGATTGTTTTTATTTTAAATGCTGCTTAAAACCAAAAATGGTGTAAAAGCGATCTTTCTCTCTGTCTAGAGCTGCTCAGTTTCTCAGGAAGATGTCCGAACCCTCCTCCATTCAGGAGTCTCAGAATCTGTCCATGTTCCTGGCAAACCACAACAAAATCACTCAGGTTTGTCTTATTGTTCTGCACCAAATACTTATTAAAGTGGCCATTTAGGACACATAGTCATGATTTTTCTTGTCGTTTTTGGAAAAATAAATGCACAAATAAAATTTTAAGAAGTTTAAATGATGTTGCAGAGCAGAACATTCAAATAAAGAGAAAAAAAATCTTTATTTGTATTGGGCTTTATTACCATTAATACAATATGTTTCTTTAAAAATACTACATGTAATGACCAGCAGTCGAGTTGATATTCATTTTCGTGTAATACATATTTAAAAAATATTCATTGCTGGTGGTCTGTCTGCCCATCAGTCGCTGCAGCAGCAGCTGGAAGTGATCAACGGCTACGAAGAGCTGCTGGCCGACATCGTCAACCTGTGTGTGGATTACTACGAGAATAAGTTGTATCTCACACCCAGTGAGAAACACATGCTGCTCAAGGTGAATGGAACCGAAATGATATAAATTAGAGCTGCAGGATATTGTGGAAAACATTTGGAAAATATTGTGAATATTGTTCAAACTTTATGATTTGCATTAAATAACCAGATAATTGAAAAGATGTCATCTTCCTTCTTTGAGTTTAGAGCAAATCTAGACCACAAATAGTGAGTAATCTCTGCAGCTACTGGGGAAAAATAAAAACCTTTGTTTTAACTTCCTAAACATTTCAGTGCTACATTAAATAAGCTTTACCTTGTTTACTACAGGCATAAGGAGCCCAAATGCTCCGTACTTAAATGTTTAGCTTTATTGCAGTTCTTTATGATATCCATTTTGCATCTACTGATAATGCAGCAACAATGTATTGGCGATATATTTTCAATCTTTAATACAAATGCAGAAGTGGATCATTGTTGACAGATGTAGACATCCTCTTTGTAACTCTTTTCACCTGTGCAGGTTATGGGTTTTGGTTTGTACCTCATGGATGGAAACAGCAGCAACATCTACAAGCTAGACGCCAAGAAGAGGATCAACCTCACCAAGATCGACAAGTTTTTCAAGGTAGAGAGAGACACGCGAGCATTTTAATAAAATATTCTACACTTCATCTTACTTTGATTTGCACTCTGATACTGTTTGGTTTTTATATCAAAGCATAAAACGTGTGATCATACTTATTAATTAATAGTTATTGAATTATGGTCGGCCAAACAGAGTTGGCATACATCTGGCTCAAAGCTCGTTGTGGGAACGTCTGTTCAGTTGGACGCTACAATCTGAATGGATCAGCGCATTTCTCCCAACATGATTCTGACACATTATAACAAGATTAGTTTGATTTTCTTTCCTTCTGGCCAAACTGTAACATCTGTGCAAAGTTCTTGAGCTAGCCTTAAAGCAGTAGTTAATGGTCAGATAAAATGGTGGGCACTACTAGATAAAATGTTATTTTCACTAATGCTGGAGCTCTATGGTATTTAATGGAATCCACTTCAAAATACGAGCATGAACATGAATGTTTAGTAATTTTAAGCATTCATGAATTCTTAACATGAATGCTTAAAATTACTTAAGTATTTTAAGCAATTTTAAAATGCTTGAGACTTCTTAACGGTCAATAAGCAAAGCTTCAACACAGATAACATGCTTCATTCAACTAAAACTTTACAAAACAGCCATGCTTGGTTTAGTTAACGCATTAGAAGAAGTGTCAGATATAAATGGTTCTACTATAGTAAATGACCACAAAAGGGCAGGGATGCAGATTAGCTAAATATTCATTTGTCATTACAGAATGTATTCAGTCTGCTCTTTAACATCTGTTGAATGTTGCTGCTAATTTGTTGGGATGAAATTAGAGTATAATAGAACTTATATCACATGTAGCACATCTTAAGTTGCAGGTTCTCACTTCACAAGGAAACATCATGTCGACAAAATAACAATTTTATGGTCTAATTTAGACCAAGTTTTAAGTTTCTGTTGAAAATCCATCTGGGATTGTAAATGCAGCATTTACAGGAAACATCTTTGTGTTTTTGGGTTTAACAGCAACTGCAGGTGGTGCCGCTGTTTGGCGACATGCAGATCGAATTGTCCCGGTACATCAAGACCAGCGCTCACTTTGAAGAGAACAAATCCAAGTGAGACTAAATCTGCATCAGAAACATGGAAACAATACAGTGCAGATCCACAATTTACAATTTGTTGTACATATTTTCATGTGCATTTTTGTTGTTTTTCTCCACCCTCCAGATGGACCTGCACTTCTATATCCAGCAGCCCTCAGTACAACATATGTGAGCAGATGATTCAGATCAGGGAGGATCACATGCGCTTCATCTCTGAACTCGCTCGCTATAGCAACAGCGAGGTTCGTATGGGAGACACAGACCTGATGGTCATCTGCTCAAGTGATGCATCACACCTTTGTACTCGACACTGTGAGCCCAGTTAAAAACAGAAGTGAACCCTACATCCACAGCCAGGCTGTTTTCGGTTGCACTATGATGTAAAAGTCGATCGTTTTGGTTACATGCGTCAAACTCGAGGCCCTGGGGCCAAATTCAGCCCACCGTAGCTTCTTATGTGGCCCTCTAGACTCCAGAGAGACGCATAAGGAGAACCTTCAAGGTAACAGCTGTTTTGCTTAAATGTTATATCAGTCGAATCAAAGCAGTTTTTATCTATATACTGCCACATTACGTCAATCAGACCCTCTAGCTTTTTTTGATTCACACAAAATCAACACATCTCTGCATTTTGCTGTGTTAATGCATAATTGTAAGGTTACTGCAAATTTTCCTCAAAATAGATTAAAAAAAAATTGGTTAATCAATCAATCAAGTTTACTTGTATAGCACATTTCAGCAAAAGGCAGTTCAAAGTGCTTTACGTCGTAAAAACACTGAGATAGGAAGTCATAAAAACATCACCAATTGAGAAATGAATAACAAACATTACATTTTAATTAGCACCAAATCATCAATACACACCAAATATGTTGGTCAATGTTCCATTTATTACGGTTAAAAAGCAACTCTAAACAAGTGAGCTTTTGATCTTGATTTAAAGGAGCTCAGTGTTTTGGCTGTTTTGCAGTTTTCTGGATATTTGTTCCAGATTTGTGGTGCATAGAAGATGAATCTTGCTAAAGTTATACGAACTCCGCACCTGTAGGTGCCAGTATTTCTTATTTCTACTCCACTGCTGCCTCAGCTTTACTTGGTCTCAACTTACAGCCCGTGAACAATACGATAAGTAGCAAAAAGTCACATCTATCGTCACATAAGTGCAACATTTTTTGCAAATGTTTCTAAAGTAGTTCCAGAAAATCTGCTATTTTAATTGCAAAAAATAAAAAAAATCCCCCAAAACAGTCATGAATTCCCAGTGGGACTGATAAGTGTGAAAAGATGTTCAATATAATTTAGTTTCTGGAAGAACTCATCACATGCAGAGAGTTTTTTGACTGTCTGCATGTGATGAGTGCCTCAGACACTCATCACATGCAGAATGTGTTTTATCAGCACATTCTTCAGCAGTCAGCCCATTAAGAATATTCATGACCTTGAAAAGGCCCAAAATGAATTTGTCAGCCCTGATACAGGTGGAAAATTTAAGTCTTCCTAGAAATTTTAATTTCCTGAAGGCTCATGAGTTAGTGTGATTCACATAATTTATGAGGAAAGTCATGATGTGGTGTGAGTCGATTTTTTATTTATTTTGATTTTTTTGCGTGATCGCAGGTTGTGACCGGATCCGGGCGTCAGGAATCCCAGAAGACGGATGCAGAGTACAGGAAGCTGTTTGACCTGGCCCTGCAGGGCATACAGCTGCTCTCCCAGTGGAGTGCTCACGTTATGGAAGTGGTACGAGAGAACAGGCCATCTTCTCAACACGTGATCAGTTCTTCACAACACAACTGATGCAGTTTGCCCCTTTCGACCATTCAAAGAAAGTCTCCGTCTCTCTCTCCCACAGTACTCATGGAAACTGGTTCACCCGACGGACAAATACTCCAACAAGGAGTGTCCCGACAACGCTGAGGAGTACGAGAGGGCCACCCGCTACAACTACACCAGCGAGGAGAAGTTTGCCCTCGTAGAGGTCTGTTGCATCGTCACTCTGAAAACATGATGTCAGACGACTGGCAGCCTGGTGGCTCATCACATGTTGCGCTGTTGGCAGGTGATGGCTATGATAAAGGGGCTGCAGGTGCTGATGGGACGCATGGAGAGCGTGTTTAACCACGCCATCCGTCACACCATCTACTCAGCTCTGCAGGACTTTGCTCAGATTACCCTGAGAGACCCGCTGAGGCAGGCCATCAAGAAGAAGAAGAACGTCATCCAGAGGTCGGACCCAAATGACGCCCGGTTTCACATTGTGCTTAAAGTCTGGTGATCAGAGGTGCAGAAAAAACAAATAGATTCTACAGAGAATTGCCATTCCTAGTCCTGGGAATTCTGGATCGATTCAAAATGCTCAAAAGTCGTTCAGCGTTGAAGTTGTACGTCTTTGCTGCATATCGCATACTGGCCACCATATAAATTTTGAATAATTCTTTTTTCTTTTTTTTTTATTCATGAAAATGCCTGGTGGCTAAGCAAAGCCGATACTGGTAACACAAGAACTTTATGCACAAACCTATTTTTGTGTTTAAAGATAAACTGATTGTATTTTTTTACACTGGAATTTATGTTACATATCCAAAATAAAAATGCTAAATGAACCAAAAATAAAACCCTCATTCAACCAAAACCAAAAATAAGTTGGATTATGAAGTCTCTGTAAACAAAATTGGCCATCAAAAAAATATCAATCATCAGAAAGGAAATAATTGAACCCATTTAAATTCATCGTTAACTTTCTTATTGCAGCAGGATTATTGCTGTCAGTTTATTTTTTTTCTTATGCACAGGCTAATTAAAGTTTCTGACCCGTTGCTGCAGCGTCCTTCAGGCCATCCGTAAAACGGTGTGTGACTGGGAGACGGGCCGGGAGCCGCACAACGACCCCGCCCTGCGAGGGGAGAAGGACCCAAAGGGGGGCTTCGACATTAAAGTCCCGCGGCGAGCCGTGGGGCCCTCCAGCACTCAGGTGTGTCTCCATTTCAACCTTTCTAGTCGTGGAGCTGGTAGAGTTTGACTAAAATAAACTTTAAACAGATGAATCTGTGTCATTTACTCTAAATTGAAATGGTGCTTTTTTAGTGTTGGGCAGACATGATCCCTTATTATCATCCCAGCTATAATCCTTTCCCACACCTTGAAGGTGTCAACAGATCAGGCTCCGCCAGTTCACATTAATCAGGCTTATGAAGCTCATGGAGCCGGTGTGGCAGCCGATTAGAGCGCAGGTCTGCACTGTTGTATCAAAACTGACTCTGGGCAAGACGGATGAGCCAAACTCTTTATGTCTTAACAGCATGTTGTGTTTACTGTTTACTGTTGTTGTGTTTTTTGTTTTTTTGGTGTTCAGTTGACTTCTATTGGAGCTTTTCTTTGTCCTGCATGAACCTTAGGACTTTAGAAATGGCTGTCGATTAAAATATGATCTGTGTTCAGGAGTCAGGAGTTTTGTTGCTGAGCAACATTTCGGGCAAATAGTTTCGTCCATTATGTTGCGTAAACCCCGCAGATTTATCAGCTTAGAGCTTTGCTCTTAGAACCAATCTGCTGTCCAGATTGCTTCCAAGAACAGATTTCAACACCTGCGTTTTCAGTGCTTCTTAGATAAAGAGATAAAAATGTTAGAGGATGACCCAGAACAGAAGAGATGCAGTGAACTTCCAAACAAGCCAATTTCCTAAAAATCATTGTTGTTGGTGCCACCAGGCTGCTGACCTCACTTTCCTTTTCTCTGTTTGTTCATAAACGCCGCAGCTCTACATGGTGAGGACGATGCTGGAGTCTCTCATTGCAGACAAAAGCGGCTCGAAGAAGACCCTGCGCAGCAGCCTGGAGGGCCCCACCATCCTGGACATTGAAAAATTTCACAAGGAGTCTTTCTTTTACACACATCTGCTGAACTTCAGTGGTAAGGAGTTTGATTCTGTAATGGCAGAAATTTGGATGAAAAAAGAGCCCAGATTTAAAACCCTTCTCTGTGTCTCCATGCAGAGACTCTGCAGCAGTGCTGCGACCTCTCCCAGCTCTGGTTCAGGGAGTTCTTCCTGGAGCTCACCATGGGCCGCCGGATCCAGTTCCCCATTGAGATGTCCATGCCGTGGATCCTCACCGACCACATCCTGGACACCAAGGAGGCTTCCATGATGGAGTAAGTCTTTCTGTCATGAAACATCTTCTGGAAGCTCTTCTTCTTCCAGCCCAGTCGGCGTGTATCGTGAATTTATCGTGATAAATTCATTTTCATAAGAATTTTGATTAAGTTGCAAATTACAATTAACAATATTTAAAAATGCCCAAAACTGTCCGTATTGTTTGGATTGGGAATTTTACTGTTTTCTTCACTGTTTCTTCAATGAGAGTAAAAATAAATTTGAAAATATGATTAAATGCAAATACTGCGCGCAGATAGGTGACACAAATCACACTCATTTTTTATGCGACTGGTTTAAATTTGGTCATGTTTTTCCAGAGTATTATTTGTGCTTGAGGGACTATAAATGCTGTGACTCTGTCATACAGTTTTTTAAAAAGAAGTAATAAATATTTTAATCGTCTCTTCTATCGTTATCATAATAATACCACAACATATTGTGAACATCGCCCACCCTATCTGACAAACTGACACTTTTTCTGATTGGTTTTATCTACATGATACAATGACCCACCAGCAAAATAAAGTCTGTTTTCTGTCTTCAACACCTTCTTCCACATGTTTGCTGTGTCACAGAGGTAAAAACTATTCACTAATAGGGCGACATAAAACTAAAACAAGTGGCTGCTCTAGATGTTACTTGGGCTTAACAAAAAGTTTGGGGAGTCATAGCAGTGGAAGACTCTGAAATCCATTTATCGTGTTTATGCCACGTTTAAGCTCTTTATGTTGATCTGATACAATCTCAATTTAACGCTTTGATGATTTTGGTTGCAACGTGACTGAAAGTGGAAGAGCTCAGGGGCGTGAATACTTTGCCTGTGCACCGCATGCTCACCTTTCTGACCAGATTCTCCAGAGTTGCTCTGCAAAGCTGGATGTTGTTTCTTCATGTTTTCAGGCCTGTTTTCATGTTGGCCACTGGATTACTGCGGTACGCTACAGATTTACATAAGCCATTAAGCACCTTCTCTGGCACCGGCCAGAACTCTGTAATTCTTCAAACCGACACCAAAATAAATCAACTTTATTCATTTGCTTGTGTCATGATGACATCATCATCATCTTTTTTTTTTTTTTTTTAAGCATTCACCTTGCAGGAGTAGTGTGGCAGAAGAATTAGGACTTGATGATGTGCAAATGTTTCTGTGTTGCATTCTGGAACTATTTCAGGCACATTTGAAGCGAATTTTTATGTGTAACATAAAGTCTTCCTCAAATGTGTGCAGGTACGTGTTGTATCCCCTGGACTTGTACAACGACAGCGCACACTACGCTCTGACCAAATTCAAGAAGCAGTTCCTCTATGATGAGATAGAGGCCGAGGTAATACACTGTAAATGTGTCCTGGATGATGTGATGGTCCTTTAGAGAAGCTTAATCTTTTATATTCGGTGTGGCAGAGCTTCATGACAAAATACGCTTTCCCCCCTCCCCCCGTTTAATACTGCATATTGTTTGCAGTCATGTTGTGCACCATAAATCCACGCTTCAGCTCTCTTCAATAATCTCTGTTGCATATCTCTGCTATATATGTAGAGCCATTGCATAACAGTTTATAAATGGTGAGGGTTTTTCCTCTTTTTTGTCTTGAATCAAATCGAAAAATCGCAAGGGACAAATTGCTGCCTTCCATAGTTGTTTAATCGTTTATTTACAAGGCATTCTAACTCTTTATTTTGCTTTTTCAGGTCAACTTGTGCTTTGATCAGTTTGTCTACAAGCTGGCTGATCAGATATTTGCCTATTACAAGATCCTAGCTGGAAGGTGAGTGCTCCTGTTTCCACTGTTTGTCTTTTCCAAATAAAACCACCATGTGTGAAACAGACCCTCAGCATGATACTGCCACCATCAAGTTGGTCTTCTGAGAAATTTATTTTCATCTGAAAGATCTGATGGTTGAAGTTTGGACAACAATCAGACGACAAATTCAGTATCTGAGAACTGTCTTCTACAATGTCAAACAAAAACCAGATATCAAGTTTTATTTCATTGTTTATTAAAGGTTTTTATATGCATGATGCACAGAAGAAGCAAGATGGAGTTCTCCTTCAATTGGTTCAATTTTCTTTTAACTTTTTAAAAAGTTTCTTTAAACTTATGCAACACAAAGGTGCTTCAGTGTTTTTGTCTTCCACAATCCAGATGTTCGTATCTCATTTGTCGAGATAATAGATGAAGAACTTAGCCTTAAATTTATAGAAATAAGACAACATCTGGTAAAGTTCTGAAATATTTCAATACATCAGAATGAAATCTTTTTAAGCGGTCCTTCATCCGAGTCTTTTCACTCTCTGTTTGAATCCCTCAGTCTTCTCCTCGATAAACGCTTGAGAGCCGACTGCAAGAACCAGGGCGCCAACATTCCCTGGCCCACTTCCAACCGATATGAGACCCTGCTGAAGCAGCGCCACGTCCAGGTGTGTCCCCTACCTGCTTCTCCCTTCCCTCCTCTCCCCTTCAGCACCGTCCTTCCCTTTACTAACAGAGCCTCTGCCTCAGCTCCTGGGCCGCTCCATCGACCTGAACCGACTCATCACCCAGCGGGTCTCGGCGGCACTCCACAAATCTCTGGAGCTCGCAATCAACCGCTTCGAGAGCGAGGACCTCACCTCCATAATGGCAAGTCGACTCTTCGATTTTTTTTTTTTTTTTTTTTTTGTTTCATCAGAAAAGCAAACAGCTTCTTTTGCCGCCCTTTTCTGCATTCGCCAACTGTTTTCACTTCCTGTTTCCAGGAGCTCGAAGGTCTTCTGGAGGTCAATCGCATGACGCACAAGCTGCTCAGTAAGTTCTTGACCCTGGACAGCTTCGACGCCATGTTCCGCGAGGCCAACCACAACGTGTCGGCCCCATACGGCAGGATAACGCTGCACGTCTTCTGGGAGCTCAACTACGACTTTCTGCCCAACTATTGCTACAACGGTTCCACCAACAGGTGGGTCGGCTGCAGTAGAGAGGCCGCCGCGTTTAGTTCTGCTGTGGTTAAATTCTCAGGGATTATATGCAAATTATTTTTTATTTGCTTAGAAGTGATGTTTCACGGAATGGCCAGCAATACATAAAAATAGTAAAAAGACAGAAAATGAGGTCTCCATGTTGTAGTTTTACTGCAGTGAGAATGCATTTACACAAAACGAAATGAGAACCGGATGCATTGAAGAGTCCGCTTTAGCAGTAAATTCCCTGTTTTGTGTTTATTTTCAGTTAAAAACAACAGATGGATCAGTGAAAGGTCAGAAGGATCAGCTTGGTTTTAAACAAATAAATGCAAATGGCCAGCTCAGCAGAAGCAGAGCACCATGCCAGCTGAGCTGAGTTTGCAGCTGCCACAATTGTTCTGCTCATATTTCTCAGAGTGAATCAAATAAATAAATGACGCCTGTTTGTATCTTTTTTATATTGTCCTAAATTTTGATTTCCACTTTCTTCCTATTGAGTTTCAGTTTTATCTGGCTTTATTTTAGTTGCACTTAAAGATTTGTGGTCCATCAACAAAAACAGAACAAACCAGAATCCAGTTTTAAGGACTGAATAAAAGGTGTTGATTTAAAAGGAAAAAAAAACTTGAATCAACATTAACGTAGTTGGTACATAATACTCATTTACCTTGCAATAAATTTAAATAAACCGCATTACATAACAAAACAAACTATCACTGATGACTGAGACTGCTGCTGCTGAATCAGCAGTCGAATAAATATGTTTTAAATTTTGCTTCATGACCCAGGTTTTTTTTTTTTTTAATATTTTTACTTTAAACTTTACATTTTGAACTCTTACTACAACTCTGGCGTGTTCACTGATTAGAAAGGAATCATATTTTTAAATGTCCCTCCAGTCAGCCACTGGTCAGGGCAAATCAAGGTGAAACCCGGCCAGCTCACATTTCCAGACTCATCAGCATCGTGTGTTTTCAGCCACATGGTGCCACTTTATAGCACAATCAAGTTACTATGTTACCTGCAGTTGTTATGAAAATGCTGCAATTAACACATTGAAATTTGGTCCTCTGTCTCTTTAAGAAACTATCCTCTGGAAGTCATCAGAGCATCTTTCCTCTATTAATCCTTTAACAACGTTTCACTGAGCAGCAGCTCCTATAATGAGCTCAGCAGATGCCCAGTTCCATCGGGTGTTTGCTAATTGCTGCTGGCTAGTCTGGAGGAGCTGGTATGTTTTTGATGAGGGAATAACACTACAACATGATTTAAAGCTCAAGCAAGTACATTTTCCATTATGCTGGCCTTTAATGACCATCATCTGGTTTTATTAGCTTGGTTTTTACATTTACTGAAATTGCGTCTCTTCATTGTACTTCTTCAGGTGCTGCATTAATGGACACGGTATTTTCTCTGCAGTTACATAAAATTTGTGCTCCTGAAAGCGCTGAAAGTTTCAACAACAGCTTGTGTGTAAAGAGATGGGATTGTGGCTGATAGGTTGTAAAGTTGCTCCTGATGGCTGTGTGTGTGTTCATTCTTTACTTTTCATCTCTGTGTAATGTACCCAGCTGTTTATGTTGCACTGTGACGCGTGTTTGAATTATCTCCTTCTGTGTGTCCAGGTTTGTGCGCACCATCCTGCCCTTCTCTCAAGAGTTCCAGAGGGATAAGCCCCCCAATGCTCAGCCCCATTATCTGTACGGGTCAAAGGTCAGTGCATTCCTCTGTTATCACCGCTCCCAGAGAACGACTCGCTTTATTTCTTTGGATTCCATAAGCAACAGATTTTTTTTGTCGTGACCTGACCAGCTGTGCATAAGCACATGTTAAAGCTAAATGTTTACTGCATGATAATAAAATCTAGGGCTGGGCCAGATGGCTTAAAAATACAACCTCAGAAATGTTTCACACCACATCTGATTTCTGATTTTAATTTTTTTTTTGCTTTTTGCTTTCTTTTCTAAAAAATTAATTGAAAATGATGGAAAATATTGTCAGTAAGTGGCTTTAACTTCAGTCATTTTTTCTGAGTATTAAGGTCAGGCTGCAAGAATTTCTGTTTAATTACAAGAATATAGTTATAACGTTAGCAGAATAAAGACACAATTTTACCTGAAAAATGTCTTAAAATGATAAAAAAAAAACTAAAAAAAAACTTTTTTATTAATGCAAAAAAAAGAACTTGGACTAATTTATTTTTTTTGTGTTGGAGTTTTCCTAATATTACAACTTCATTCTGGTAATAACTTTATTCTGACTTTATTGTTATATAACTTTATTCTTGTATTGCTACGACTGTATTCTTGTAGCATTTACTTTATTTTTGTAAAAAAACTCATATATTTCCCAACTCATATATTTCGCCGTATAGTTGACCTGAATTCAAAGTCCAGATAAATAAAAGCTATAGAAAATGTTTGTCAAACAAGATGACATCACTGAACTGTCAAAATCTTAAAAAGCGCATTCATGGAAAAAGAAAAATCCAGATTTTCCAAATATTACATTTGCAAAAACTAAATATTTGATTGATCAATTAAATTGATTTATTGCCCAGCCTTAATGAAATCCCTACAGAATATAAAGGGAAGGAAACTTTATTCAAGGAAACATTGTGCTGAGTTTCATGTCTCTTGTGCAAAATGTTTAGGGAAAAACTTCTCTCTGCAAAACATAAATAAATAAATAAATAAAATATTAATCTAGAAGGTTAAAGCTGAAAAACCCTTTATGAGTTTAGTATTTCGAGCAGGATGACCATCTTCACTGTATCAGCTTGTATGTTTAGGTTAACTCACTTAAAATGGTTCAAACTGTCTTGTCATGAATGGTTGCTATGACGATATCCCTGTAAGCACAAATAGGATTTTCATTGAGCGGGTAAAACGTTCGGTGATAATTCATCCGGGGTTGGCGGGGGGCGCGGAACAATACCGTGATGACCTCAATCCGCTCGATTAATGCCGGCTCTCTGTCAGCCGGCTCAGCCCTCATGCTCCGGGGTAATTACATGGCCGCCCGGCTGCGCCAGCATCAGCGACGTCTGCATGGCGGCGGCCCGCTTGATGCTCTCCTCGCTGCTGCTGCTCCTGGCCTGGAACAGATGTCCCGAACTGGACATGTCCTGGCGGGCAGAGGCCGTCACCACGGGGCGGCTCTCGGCGGCGCGGCCCGGCAGGGAGCACATGTTGTGGAGGCAGCCCCACAGCAGGACGCCGGCGATGACCAGCAGCAGCAGGCAGCAGGTCAGCCACACGCCCACCGCCACCTCCCAGCCCGCCCGGTCGTGGCCCTCGCTGCTCTCGCTCGGCGTGCTGAACACCTGGCACTGCTCCCGGACGGGGTCGGCGGCCTGGCACGTCACGCACAGGAAGTAGGCGGTCTGGGGCAGCAGGTTGCCCAGGTAGGTGGCGGTCTGGCTGACGGGGATGCGCTCCTCGTGCTTGAAGCTCTTGCGCTTGTAGCCCATGATGAGGCTGTTCCAGTTGGGGTCGTACATGACGCTGTAGAAGGTGTCCAGGCAGGCGGGGGAGGCGGGCCACGTCACCCTGGCCGAGGTGGACGAGATGTTGTAGACCGTGACCACCATGACGACAGGAAGAAGAGCTTCCTGTTTAGTTTCGCTTTATTTTCCAGCTGCAGGCTCACAGCATTAAGTCAAACTGTAAAAGAGGCGAAGGAAGTACAGAGTAAGAAATGCTAAACACTCATTAAATACAATTTTTAAAAAAACTCCTAAAGAAACTCTGATGGTGATTGGTGCATCCCATCCCATTCCCACTGCTGCAGTCAATGCAACTTATATCATAGCTTTTATGTCTATGATCTAAAACTGCATCTTAAAGTGGAGGCATGAAACCACATCTCGGCCATTTTTCCATTATGCTGCCTCCATTAAACCTTATTTGGTTTTTGGTGTAGTTTTTGGATTAAAAACAATCACCACGGTAACTCAATGCCACCAGAAGTAAATGACGCAAATCTCTCATCCGGGCCACTCATTTTAATGTATATTTCAACTAATTGATTTTCATCTGTTGCTAAAACAGGCTTCAATTATTGAGCCTAATGAAGGCTCATTTATTTTTTCTATCTTTAAATAACCGGTTAAAAAAATAAAAATAAAATAAGAGTGCAAAAAACCTATAGAAGCGACAGAGAGTATGATGGATTATCTGTGAACCGCTGGGAGGCAGATGAAGATGTGTGCAGATGTTCACTAAATTACATAATACAGGATTGTTAGTGGAGAGGCTTATCTTTACTCTGTCACCTGTTATGTGAAAGGAAAGGTGATGATCTGTCAGCCGAAACCATCGTTAGAAAAAAAAGGGGAAAAAAACCGCGCTTTGGGTTTTAGTAGATTGAGATAATTTAAAGTTTAAATGTTCTGCACTTCCATTTTTTTAATGCAACAACTAGAGTAAATAAATGATTACACTGATTTTACTTCACTTTTTTTTTTAATTAACTTTAGACTTCATTTTCACATTTTCCTCCATTTTTCCTCTTTTACTAATCTCTAACCCTGGCTAGGTGTTTTTAGACATTTAGTAATTAGAACATGTAAGTTTAAAGGCAGCCATGTTTAAAACACTCAACTTGGTAAATCAAAAACATGCATTCACATGCAACTTTCCTTCTCGATCAGATTAACATTTATCGACTTTCTGTTGCGTGTGCTGCCACAAGATCTGATCTCCACAGCAACCAAAGTTATTTTGAGACAATTCACAGCATAACGTGGATAAAATTCAAGCCTACCATGAAAACACTCCGCTGTGTGACGGTCCTCCCAGTGTGTTGAGCGTCGCTGCTGGTGTTCTCTCGCCTCTTCCATTATAACCAGACAGAGACGCTCGATGCAGAGTCCTGCTCCGAGGGACTGAAGCACAGATCAGCGCGTCTTTATCTCAGATTCTGCAACATTAGAGGGAGTGTTACTGGATTAGAGCAAACGCAGGAGAGGGAGCTAAAATCTCCTGTTTGGGATGAAAAAAGTGCATTTTCTCCCATCTGTGGGTCAGTCATAGGTCATACTCTCTGCAGGGATTGTTTTCTGTTTCTTTTTTTTTCTTGCTAGCTCCTCTGTGGCGATGCAGATCTTTAATTTCCTGTTGTCCAGGAATGTGGTGCATGTCATATCTGGAACATTAAGTGGTGAGATGAAATGTGCTGCAGCCGCTTCATCCATCTGTCCACCTGTTTCTTCCCACAGTGTAACAACCACTGCTGACCACGCTGTCACGGAGCCCGGTGTTCACAAGCTGGTTTAAATGTTTGATGAAGTTGATTAAATTAAAATCTGTTTCTTTGCCATGTTGTGATCTGTCGACCTCCAACAAGCTTTTATTTTTGGCCTCAGAAGTCCGAACTCAATACAGTTGCAAGTCAGAAACTCGGAAGTAGTGATGATAATCGGATAATTTAATGTAGAGCTGTTGCATTTAGCTTTATTTAGTTAAAGATGCTGAACATTTTATCTTTGTTTTGGTATTTGCTTCATTTTGTTTGCTTGTTTTTTTTTTTTTTATTTTGTTTTATAGGTTTTTTATTCTATTTCTTTTATTAGATTACTTATTTTGTGTTCTTTCATATTCTTCAGGGAACTCAGATTTTTTTGTTGTTTTTTTTAAAGTGTGAATTTTTCACACTTTAAAACCAAGTAAACTTTATTTGAGCGCCTTTCATAGGCAAAACCACGACATATAAATGCTTCTTGTATACATTTTTTTTGAGTATTTTGAGATTTTTCTGACAGAATTTTAATTCTCTTTTTTTTTTTTTAAATTTAGGTTAGAATTGCAAATATTGTTTAAATTACTATTTATTTATTTATTTATTTATTTATTAAACATTTGCTCCTAGGGGACATAAAAAAAACTGTATTGTTCCTTAATCGAACATGGCATCTGGAAATATTTTAGGATATATATTCAAAATTATGGACTATAAAGGATTTTTCAGTTTTGTGCATTAAACCTGACCTTTGACCTTTGGGGTGGGATACAAGAAGCTGGCACCCTTTAATAACTAAAAATAGTTAGTTTCAGGTTTTCTTTTTTTTTATGACTTCCTTCATTTTTAACTTATTTTGTTGATTATATTTATCTTTGGACCTTTTAAATTCAATTTGCTGGAAACAGAAGTAGAAGACACTCCAACTCTTATAAGCCAGTTTGTCTGTGGGGCTATAAGTATTTTTATATACCGACATTCAGAGCATTTTGACACATAAAATGGAGTGCTTGTGAAATATTTTCCAACTTGTATTTGAAAAAGTCCTTCAAAACAGGCCAGATGTGGCTGAGTTTGAAATAATTTGCATGACAAATATGACTTTTACATTCAAATAATTAAAAAGAAGAAGGTTTGTCCTAATCATCACCTGTCTTTTGTGTGTTTGTGTGTGTGCAGACCCTGAACCTGGCGTACAGCAGCACATTCACCACCTATAGGAACTTTCTGGGCCCGCCACACATTAAGGTCATGTGCAGACTGCTGGGCTACCAGGGCATCGCCGTGGTGATGGAGGAGCTTCTTAAGGTCGTCAAAAGTCTGGTGAGTGTAGTCTAGAAGACTATGGATGGAGCTTCTGTCATTTGTCTTTTCTCCATCATCATCGTCATCGTCCTCTGTTCCGTCATTCAGCTCCAGGGAACCATCCTGCAGTACGTGAAGACGCTGATGGAGGTCATGCCCAAGATTTGCAGACTTCCACGCCACGAGTACGGCTCCCCTGGTAGGTGGCAGCGCACTTAATGTTAGAAGAGAGCATCATATCTCAATTCAGCATATAACCCAAATGTTACTGATTATTAAGCACACATGCCTTGTGTTTTTGTTCCAGGCATCCTGGAGTTCTTCCACCACCAGCTGAAGGACATTGTGGAGTATGCCGAGCTCAAGACGGTGTGCTTCCAGAATCTGAGAGAGGTGGGCAACGCCCTCCTGTTCTGCCTGCTGAGTGAGCAGAGTCTGGTACGGATCGCCCCGCGTCGGGATGCAGCTCCGACTCTCTGCTCTGCAGCCAGCTGACGTTTTTCATGTCCGTGTCTTGCAGTCTCAGGAAGAAGTGTGCGACTTGCTGCATGCTGCACCTTTCCAGAACATCCTGCCGCGAGTGCATGTCAAAGGTAAGCACATTAACATCAAGACACAGTTAGTACTGCAAAGCAGCAAAAAAAACAAAAACAGTATTTCAGATATGCATATGTGCTTTGTCTACACTAATCTGACTATTCTACATTTCTATCTCTGGATATACTTTTTAAACTTGCCCTGATATACACATCTTTTTGAATTGAGTTCCTCTCCTAAATTATTCCCTCCCTTTCTCACTCCAAGCAGTTTCTGTTGTTTTATATGGAAGTAACTAATGTCATTCCAAGACATTTTATTTTATTCCTTCTGTTTACATTTTCAAGACTTACCTTTTGTTACTTTTCAAAAATTAAAAACGTTAAAACAGAAAAGATTTGTCACTTGCACACGACACCGAATCAATATCTCTGATACCGTTACCAAAAACAACATTTGGGCATTACAATATATGAAATTTTTTTAATTTGGATTTTCCTTTCAAAATAATACCCTGGAATAAATACATTTAAGATTCTCTGAATCAATATATATCTGATGTTGTAGAGTTACTAATAACAGCCCAATTATGTTTTTTTTTGTTTGTTTTTGTGCTGCAAAATTGTCTATTATTTCTACATAACTCTTGCTTCTTTTAAAAAAAACCTGCTGACTTTAAAAAAAGATGTTTTACATAAGTCATCTTCTCCATAAGACAGGCTCCAAATATAAAGATTGGAGGTCACTTACTACAGATGACTATCAGAAATGAAATCGAAATAGTATTGATAAAATGTTTCTAAATCTTCCTGCACCAGTAAAATAAGTAGTACCAACCCATTCTTTGTGTTCTCCTTGCTGTTCAGATGGGGAACGTCTGGATGCCAAGATGAAGCGTTTGGAAGCTAAATACACAGCGCTGCACATGGTTCCTCTGATCGAGCGCCTCGGAACACCGCAGGTAGAACCAGGCTAAGCGTTTCCGTGGTTGCAGAGTCAACATCGTAGCATCATTCTTTGTGCTTTTTAAAATCCTGCCAGAGTGACCTTATGACCAGAAAACTATCGCTCCCTTTCCTTTAGCAAATAGCCATTGCGCGTGAGGGCGACCTCCTGACCAAAGAGCGGCTGTGCTGCGGCTTGTCCATGTTCGAAGTCATTCTGACGCGCGTGCGCGGGTTCTTGGACGACGCCATCTGGCGTGGCCCGTTGCCCAGCAACGGCGTGATGCACGTGGACGAATGCGTGGAGTTTCACCGCCTGTGGAGCGCCATGCAGTTTGTCTACTGCATCCCTGTGGGAGCCCACGAATTCACAGTGGAGTGAGTGCAGGATCTCTTCCTGTCAAACACAAAGTGACCCACTAAAGTCAACGTGTTTATCTGAAACGTGCATCCACTTCCTGCTCCCTTTCTCCAGGCAGTGCTTCGGAGACGGCCTCCACTGGGCGGGCTGCATGATCATCGCCCTGCTGGGACAGCAAAGACGATTCGACATCCTCGACTTCAGCTATCACCTGCTGAAGGTACAGAAACACGACGGCAAGGACGAGATCATCAAGAACGTGGTGAGCTGGAGAGCGATCAGTAACACAACCCGCATTGCACAAATAGATTTTAGTACCGATTTCCTGTCATTTATTTTGTAACACTCATTCTCCAGTTACTTCTGTTTTACTTTGTGACTAACTAATGACTTAATAAATTACAGATACTTCACATTTCTATCTCCATCTTTAGCAAACATGAGTAATTATGAGGGAAATCAGAACTATTTATTACCCAATTGACTGTCCTCTTCAAATAAAATATGCTGCAACTCACATCACTGATTCATCGTGACAAATGAGCATGTAGGGAGGCACCATGGGAAATTACTAGTTTGTCCTAAACGTAAGTGTGTATTGATGTTAATATGTTAACGTGGGGCGTATCTGTGTGTTTTCTTCAGCCTCTAAAGAAGATGGTGGACAGAATCCGCAAATTCCAGGTCCTGAACGACGAGATCTTTGCCATCCTGAATAAATACATGAAGTCTGGAGATGGAGAGAACATGCCGGTGGAACACGTCCGCTGCTTCCAGCCACCGATCCACCAGTCGCTCGCCAGTAGCTGAGGCGCTGCTGCTCCTCTGCTCGCACTTCAGGTCCGCTTCTGGGTTCCAAACACTGTCAGCATTCTCCTGTTTTCCTTTGGCCTTCAGTAGCTAAGGACCATTAACTGCGATAAGGGGCCACATTTTGAACATTTTTGATTTTTGTTTTTGTATTCACTTGTGCCTTATAAGAAAAGAATAGTTACCGCCCTTTTTTGAAAGAGCTATTCTTTTGTACTTGCAGGTAGCTGTAGTTCAGGGAGGGAAATTAGTTTTATGAGTATTTAAGGGTTTGCTGTGGTGGAACATTAAAAGGGTGAACCTATTTTTGAGTAAGGAAAAAATGGTAATTTTGTACTGTCTACATGCATGCTCAAACATTTTAAAGATTAATGAGAAATAACCCTCATCCTTATTATGTTAAGCAAATTATTTACTGTGCCTTGTTTGAAATCTTTTAATCATTTTAATTCAATAAATATGTAACAAATCTGAGTTTTTTTTGTCGAGATTTTTTTATGTAAAAAGTTCCCCCACCTACCTCCAGATAAGACTCCAAACATAAATTACTTTAAAGTATCACAAAAAAATATCAATTATACTGAGGTTTTTGTCAAAATGTCATTGTCAGCAGGTCCTCAAACCAGAATATATTAGCTTTATATTTTTGATTCATAGAAAGATCAGTGTGTGAAAATCCATGTACATATAACAAAGCATTTTTTTAGAAAATATTTACAGAGCTACAGAGGAATGCAGGTCAGTTAAAGCCGGGGTAGGTGACTTTTATAAATATGTTTCTTTGTTTTGCATATTTATTAAAACTACCACAGTCGTGACAATATAGCATTACAGATAATCTGAAAAATAAAATGGAGCTCCTCTGGCTTCTATAACTACTGACGTATACAGCCCAGTCGTCCAATCAGAGCCAGCGGGAGGCTCTTGGCGCTGTTATGCTACAGCTTCTGTCGTCAGCAGAGCCTCCCATGAATGCTATGGCTAGTTAGCATAGCCACAGCGGATAAACGATATTCCTGGAATGGTAAATTGTTCCTCCACCATTAGCGCATTTAGCAGCGGCGTGTTATGGCAGTATGATTTTTGCATCCTTGCTCTATTATTTTATCGGCCGCACGCTTACATAACCATAACAGGTCAACACCCTCAACAAGGGTACAGAACGACGCATGGCTGAAAGCGGAGCTTACGCTCCATTATTTGTCCCGGTGTAAGACATAAAAGGGCAATATTATGCATTTACCAGCCATATAATGTCATTTAGAGCTCAATAAAGTAACTATGTTAACTTGAGTTCTTTAAAAACGCCACATGTGTACGACTTAAAATAAATTTTATTTCCCAATTTAACGCCTTGAAATTAAGCCTCTGTCTCTTTAAAAACACCTGCTCTGTACGAAACCCCGCCTTCAGGAAGTCATCACAACATGGCTCCATTATCCCTGTAACTTTTTTTTTTTTTTTTTTAACCAGCGTGACACTGAGAAGTCACTCCTATAATGAGCTCAGTGGATGCGCAGTTCCACCAGGTGTTTGCTAACTGCTGCCGCTGAATGGGGGACTATGGGAGAGAGCCCTCTGTGAGGCTGAAGTTTGTAAACTGCGTCTCCAAGGAGGAGCTGCGCCTCACAGGCGGAGCTAGCTCCAATCAGATGTTTTGCACAGCTGAATGGTTGCCATGAGCAATGAAAGGATTTCTCAAACATGCATAAAAGAGTCAAGGCAACACTCCAGGTATGCTTTTTGATTAGGGAATAATTTTATAACATGATGTAAAGTTCAAAGGTTGTTTCTGACTGGGAGTAGTGTCTTCCTTCAGAGGGCAGCTGTAGCACTAATATGAAGTGGAGGAGCTCGATGTATTCACAGATTATCTGTGTCATACTGTGTGGACATGGTGACAGTTTTAACCAATATGTAAAAAAAACTTTTTCTTATAAGTTACTTACCCCCAACTATAACCAAATATGACAGTCTAAGTAAATTAAGGCAAATTAAAACAAATACAATCTACTGGTCCATCCGTGTCCCCCTTCCTCCGCTCACAGTTGATTGTCTCATTATTTTAGAAGCTATCGGCACCAACGCAACGGTTGAGTCTGAAGACGAAAAAAAAAAAAAACATTTATTAAACATCTAAAGAGGAAGTCATTGCTCCGTTCCTCCTGGAGACGCTGTCGAAAGGCAAACCCCTGTCCTCCATGTCCTCTGTGGACTCGTCCTGCAGCAGTTCGTAGTTGGTGTGCGCGGCCGAGCCATTGGCCGCCGGGGTGCCGCCGCGCTCCTCCTTCCTGATGGACACGGCCAGCGTCGCCAGGCTGACGCTGATGTCTTTGAAGGCGTGCAGCAGGAAGATGCCCACGATGATGGTGAGGAAGCCGCTGAGGGTGCCGATCACGTCGCTGGCGCCCATGTGCTCCCACTCTTTGAAGAGGATGGCGGAGCAGGTGAGCACGGACGTGGTGAAGAACACGTAGTAGATGGGCGTCACCAGCGAGGTGTTGAAGATGTCCAGGGCCTTGTTCAGGTAGTTGATCTGCGTGCTCACGCAGCCCACCAGGCCCAGGAGGAGGATCCAGGCCAGGGGGTTCTTAAACACGTTGACGCCGGCGATGCCCTCCTTGATGGCGATGCCCAGTCCTTTGACGCAGGACACGGAGAGCGCCCCGATCACGGAGCAGATGGTGATGTAAACCAGGATGTTGGTCTGACCGTGGCGCGGGGAGACCACAAAGATGAAGATGAGAGCCACAATGACGACAAGAGTGGCGAAGAACAAAAACCCTTAAAAAAAATTAAAAAATACAATGAGGAAAAATCTTTTTAAATAGTATTCAAACCACATACATGAATGTATTTTATGTGCTAGAACAGGCAAGTTTCTCAAAGATTCTTTTTTATACGTTCATATGTTAAGCAGAGGTCTTACTTCTTGTTAATCTTGTACATTCTTGGGTTTTTTCTGAGGCAAAAATTAGAGTTTCACTCAAATGTCTTCATTGCGTTCTTGAGACAGTTGAGGCTACCTGCTTAGTGCTAACATAACGTTGCTAGCTTGCTAGTTTTTTTGGGTCCATTGTGGGAAAGTTCAAACTTATCAATGATGATCATACATTCCTACGGAGATGCAGGTCTTAAGTTCCTGTCATAACAAACTTAAAAGTCTTAAATTTAAGTTGGTGAAACCTGCAGAAACCCTGATGTGGGGCTGCAACCTGCAGCTCCGGAGCCTCTCTTTACAGTTTCCACAATGGCTCTTGTTAACTTCTGACTAAAAATTAAGAAAAAAACAGTTGGTGTTTTTAAATAAAGATATAGCAACAAATGCAGGATTTTTTTTTCCTGCAATATTTGCACTGGATCTCCAGAAAGAATGACACTAACAGTATCAGTAATATGTTTCAGATAGGTTGGAGTCTGCGCTTTTTTAAATTAAAAAAACAACCTTTTATGTTCTTTATTTTAAATCCTAAACAATAGAAATAAAACACAGCTTTAGAAACAAGCAAAAAAATCCTAAAGTAGATATTTTGTCAAAAATATTGTCTTTTTTTTTTTTCAAAAGCATATGTGGCATTTGTGGTTCTAAACTAGTTTTTGTTTTTGGTTTGTTTTTTGTATTTTTGACGTCTTGAGCAAAATGTCTCTTTACATTGTAAGTCTTGCTGTCCCCTGTGCCAGATCAGCAAAAGAGTATTGCATGCGAGAGGCTGTCGAGCAGAAAGTTGCGGAAAGCTTTAAGGCAGCATCAAAGCTCTCATGTGTGACAACACCATTTTATTCCGCTGAGTCATCCCTACCTGGGTCGACCAGCTTCTTGGCCATGGCCTCCAGGCTGTCGATCTCCTCCTCCTTCGGCGCATGAATGACCATGGTGGTGGAGCCGAGGATGCTCAGCAGGCAGCCCAGCTTCCCATGCAGGTTTAACCGCTCAGTCAGGAAATATGACGACAGCACCGCACTGCAGCACACACACAAAAAAAAAAAACCCAATACCTGTCATGGAAAGTTTAAACCTAGGATTGCGCATGCTTGGAAACAAACATAAAAGATTCCACACTGTGTGTTACTTCAGGTCATTTACTCAAGAACGTACTGATAAACAAGAAAGAGCTATTTGTTCCAGTTTCAGCTGCACGATGTTTTTGATAAAACGTTTCGGTGTCGAGTGCACGTGATGAGGCGTCTATACCTGACGAGCACGCTGAGGGCTCCCAGGGGCGTGACCAGGGTGGCAGGGGCAAAAGCATATGCTGCGAAGTTGGCTGCTTCCCCAGCACCCACTGGAAAAAACCGACCAAAAAAACAAAACGTTAGCATACAGTCAGAACATGTCACAATAGAGCCAGACGTGGGGAAACAATGTAATACTGTCTGAGGTTTGCCACACCGCAACAAAACTGAGTACCAACACACTGACCCATGTCACTGAAGCCAATCTGCTGAAATGTTTTTTTAAATACATATATATATATATCTACAGATTTGGAAATGTGATCAAAAATATTACAATAACACAAAGCATATCACTTACTTGATAGTAAACCAGCCCACCACAACCATTCTTTAAGATATGCATGACCGCCCTGCCCTGAAAAACAGAGAAAACTGAATTTATTACTGCATCAATAAATAAGAGAGGAATGAATCAAGAAGCAACCTCACATCTAAGAAGAACCGAGTAAAAGAAAATCATCATAAGGAGGCATCTGATCTTACTTACCACTCACTTTTTGAGAAGTTTTTTTCCCCCCCCCAAAACCATCTATTTGAACAGCGGCCATTTTGCTTGACCCATAGCACTTTGTGTGATTTGTGTAAGTTTCCCAAAATAGAAGACTTAAATTCTTACATATTAGATTACTACTAGACTGGGTTTCAATTTGCTTGACCAGACTGGTCACACTGGACCAGGACAGCATACAGCTGCACACTGGACCAGCCAGGCCTTTCAAAATAAAGCTTACAGATCCCATCATTAAAAAAAGGGGATGGGGTCTTATAAGTCATATCAGAAGTTGGCAACTTTTACGATCTAAAGAGCCATTTCAGCCCTCGCTCCAGTTCATCTAAATAAAACTTTAGAGATGCAAATGTTACATTACTATTTAAATGATCATATTTTTTAAAGAACCCGTTTTATTTATTTTTGGGTTTTGAAATACACAAAAACATGAAAATTTTGGAAAACGTGAGGATTGAGCCATTTTTCTTGTATGGGATTTTGATATTTTGGGAATATCTGAAATAAAAATTACTACTTATACTTTTAATTGCATTCTATTGTAAAAAAAAAAATACAGTGCAATTATTTCCATACATATACATCAACTCCTAAAACCTGGATTTATTACATCTTTATTTTAAAAAAAATCAATTGATTCTTTAGCATTTTTAGTCACATTTATTATTATTATTATTAAACCTTGGAAGGTCTAAAGAGACACTCAGAGCTCCATGTTGCAGATGTCTGCATTAGATCGCCAATTCTCTTAAAATAAGGCATAGAAATACTCTTCCAAATAAAAGCCTCAATATTTCACTGTGACATTATTGCAAATGTTAATGTCGCAATGGAATATTGCGACATTATTAGTCATTCCATAAAACTAGAGTGACTAAACCAGTAATTAAGATTATGTTTAGATCCTAAGTTCTTCAGGGACCTGGACAAAAAAAAAAAGACAGAATCAAGATGATCCTCACACTAAAAGTGTTGCTCTTTTGTAGGTTTGACTATAAAAAACGTTTAAAATTCATATTAGCTCATTTATGTTACACAAATGCTGTTAGACACTGCGAACCATTAAGATATCATCTAATCTTCATTACACTTGCTGTCTAAAGTCCATTATTGAAACAAACCTAAGGAAGAACCTTCAAATCTGAGGAAAAGGTCAAGGGAGCTATTGATATTAATGATTACCAGGAGTTGAAAAGACTGTGACACACACAACACACATGAACACACCCTGCTCCAGGGAGCTGGTTTAAACACGCCTGTAAATCACAGGGCAGGGATTAGCAAGTTTCCTGACTGGTCCGACTTCTGGTTTGGCTGTCAGCGATGCACATCAGCGGCAGGGAGTGCCTTAAGGGCAAGCTGGCAAATTCAATCAGATATGTTGTGATCTGGGTGTTCAGAAAGAGAGCGGCCGGTACCTGCCCGCATCGATCCCTTCTTAGCCAGCCTCAGAAGACCTTTCTTCTTCAGGATGAAGCTTCCACCGATGAAGATGCTGGAGCTGATGGCCAAAGCCAGGCCGATGTAGAAATCGTACTTCCCCCGGTCCTGACCCATGGTGATCCTGGATGTGTTGGAGTGATTTTTCACATCTACCACCAAGCAGGGAAGATGCTCACCAAAGGAGCAGTTCTGGCAACCTGGATGGAAAGGGAGGGAGAGGGGGGGGGGGTGAAAGAGCACAATAAGAAACAACAACACAGTTTCCTCAGACTTCACGTCCATCCCTTACAGCGGGAACCTACCGGCGACACAGGACACATTACACAGCGGAAAACCATAACCTGACGCGTTGAAGAAATCCATCTAGGGCGCAGCGCGTTGAAGAACATATAGTCCCCTCAGTTGCCTTATCCCATACAAAGACATGAGAGACTGAGCATATCCAACCGGTTGTCTGAGTGTTGTGCTGCCACAGACACAAAGCCTTGTGAAACTCGGTCAGCTGCTATGTAAATGAACTTATTTCAGGAGTTTGGAATCAGGAAGTGGCATTCCTCTAATGGGAATGTTGGGTGCACCTTGATAGGAAGCTAACCTGAGGAAGCTCGGGTCATAATTAAGGCTCTATTACCAACCAATAAGCTGCTTCTGCAGTTGCTCTGACGCGCCTAACCTATAATTTGACTCATCTACAAATGAGTGGATACAGCGAGTTGAACACGTTAGCTACCATTAGCATCACAGCACTCCTAGCTAAGCCACAGGAGTAATTGTTAGCGACAAGCAGCGCAGTTTGATAAGTCCCCACCTTAATTACCTGCTCAAAGGCGGCTGTATTTTTTCCCCTCTGAAACAAGCGAACAGCGACTGGCCAGCCTGCGTCTCGGCTCTGCTTTGGACGGTCACATAATGTTTCCTCCTTCTTCAACCAGGTACCGATAGCGGCCACTGGAGGACTGCCGCACCACGAGCTTCTTCTTCTGCTTATCAGGGCAGAGCGGAGACCGTTGAACCGTGTGCCCTCCGCAGGCTGAAACCCAGTACCACAGAGATCACTTACCGACGGACAGGAAACACTACACCGGCACCACTGGGTTCTACATTACAACAAAATGACAGAATCAGTGTAAAAACAACTTAAAAACTTTAACACCTTAGGCAAAGAAACGAAGAGGCGGCTCAAACGAACACGAGGCCATAAAGAGAATATATTTTAGGGCTGCTATAAAGGTTGGTGTTATGCAAAATCGACTTTTTTGAGGTTTATAAAAAAATATGACATAAAGACATTATGTCATATACTGTTCAAAAAAATAAAGGGAACATTTCACTTTAATTTTGTGTGTGGCTCCAAATCCAGGCCTCCATTGGTTAATAAATTTGATTTCCATTGATGATTTTTGTGTGATTTTGTTGTCAGCACATTCAACTTTGTACTGAACAAAGTATTCAATGAGAATATTTCATTCATTCAGACCTAGGATGTGTTATTTGAGTGTTCCCTTTATTTTTTTGAGCAGTGTATAATAATGGCATTCCCTCATCAAAATCATACAAACATACTCCCTCAAAATAATCAGTTCAAAACTTTATAATTAAATACAAGTTATCTGGATGTGTTAAGACGACTCCGACAAGGCCCGGAGGAAAAAAACCTGTCACTTTCAGATGTTGGTATGTTCAAACTGAGCTTTTTGATCACAACAACAACAAATGACTTAAAAGTTATGCTTTCGAACCTACAATTGTGGAATCACGCTGAGGATCTGTTGTGCTGCTAGGAGAATCAGTGCACCAAGTGGATATAATAATAGTTAGTGGGTGAGGTATGTGTATAGTATTTTTCTTGTATGCACAATTATAACCAGAGGGATCCAGAGTTAACATTTAAAAAAAAATGGAAAGTTGTTTGTTGTGAGAACATTCCACCCTGGAAAGAGGAATGTTCAAATGAATCATTAAACGTTTCAACTTAAACGGTATAACTTCATATGTAGAAATCCAACTGAGACTGTAATAAGAAAATCCCACAGGAGACAGCTTTTCATTTAATTTATTACATGTAAAATCATTAAAGATTACAAAAAAAATACGACATTGTAATAAAATTAAATAAAAGTGTAAACCATCAGCTTTAAAAATCCCTTCATCTGACTGAAACGATACAGTTGCTCTTCATCTTTTATGCAACACCGGTGCTCAAGAATCACCAGCTGAAATGACTCTGAATAATTCAAAAGGCACAGTTCAAATCCAAGGGTAGGTAATGCCTTAAGTACCCTGTGGGGAAACCCTGTAGATGAACCAAAGCAGAGTGATTTGTTTAGATACGACTAATGCAGGCAGTTTAATAGTAATTTGGAATGAATTGACAGATAAAGTTAGAATAACAGGGACAATTATGGCTTATGTTATTATAATAGAAAAACTAGGAGTCAATAACAGAATACCAATTCTGCTATTTAGTATTAAAAGGAACTTTTATCACCTTTGACAGACCGACTTACTTTAAGTGGAAGGAAAATTACGCATGATTTTCAAACCATTTTTTTTAAGCAAAAAATATGGTTGTTGCCAGGTAACCAAAGAATGCGTGAGTTAGTTGATGCCACCGGCCTAGCTTAGCTAGTCCGGGAGAGGTTGAGCAGCTAAAGCCTTTCCTCGGCCTACATCCCCCAGAATGCTGTGCGGTTCTGGATCAGAATTCAGTGACATTATTGAAAATTCTATTAAAAGACGTATTATGTATTGATATTGATCACATTGTACATATATATATCTATATATATCTATATATATATAATTGGTCTATTGTCCAGCTCTATTTCACTTGTAAGTATCAACCGATTGACAATTTGCCAAAACGAAGGAAATTTGAGCCGATTTCTCAGTGCACTCCTCCAAGAGACCCGTATGGGTTTCATAAAAAGGGACAACCTTTTGATTTTTATTTGTGTAAATAGCCACCCCCTTAGTAAAACATGGCAGTGGCACCATCATGATTCATTGAGTTAGAGAGGTGGAGTGTATGTCACGTGTGATCATAAAACATATTTTTTCCTCTTCCTCATGCTGCGTTATTCTACATTGGTCTAGCTGATAAAATGCATAGAGGTTTGAGGTTGTGCTCTATCAAAATGTAATAAAATTCTAGTTACATCACCACTTCTGCAAGGCACAGTATAAAGTCCCTACACTTCAGTATTCCTGTACAGAACGCCATTTTGTTCCCTAACAAATCCCACCCGCTATCCGTTAAGATGCTCACAATGTAATCAATGCTTTCCTCCTCACACTTATGTGGTCAAAGGTCACGGCTGACTGTTTCATCTCACAGCTTTGGTCACTTAAAGGGGAGGTAGAGCAGAGCAACAGAATCTGTGTCCTGCAAAAACAACAAAAAAAGCACCGTAGCACAATCAGTCTGTCTTTTTCGGTTCCTTTTTCTCCTTCCAGTTTATCACAGCTTCCTGGGAAATTCGAAGGAGTATCACTCCCACGCACACCGTTGTCAGGCCACAGAGCATGGCGAGGCCGTCGGTGACCGTGAGTCCCATCCACTCCTTGAACAGAAGGGCAGAAGCGAAAATCACGGTGGACGTGAACGTCACGTAGTATATCGCTTCAAATATGTTGGAGCTGAAGCACTCCAAGGCCTTATTGATGAAGAAGAACTGGATCAGTATGCTGACCGCCAGCACCCCCAGCAGGCCAAGGAAGAGCGCCACGGCACCGACACTTGGCTGTCCTTCGCCGAACACATCAGGAGCCACCAGGCCGAGTCCTTTGCTGCTCGGGACGGTGAAGCTTCCCAGAAGCGAACATATGGCGACGTACACCATGATGTTGGACGTCCCATGAGCTGGAACGACCCACACGATCAGGGCGACCAGGGTCAGCACCACGAGCAGGATGTAGGTTACAAACACTGCAGGAGGAAAGAGCAGACGATGAGTGACACTGTCCGCCGTGTTTCATTAAGCAGTGTTAGTAAAAGTGAAAAAGAGAAATGTACGACAGCACATTAGGTCCATTATAGATTGAAAAAAAGAGGATTACATTTTGAGATTGAACTCAGTTTCTTTTTCTAGAAAAGACAAGAAAATTTCTCAGATCCAAAAGTCAAACATTTACAAGAAAACATTTTTACTTTTCTAAAGTCAGAACTTTGGGATTAATCTTATAAATTTGAGAAAAACCGTAGAGATTTTTGAGTTTCAAAATCTCTGACTTTTGAAACTCCAAAATTTCAGAGTTTTTTTTCCAAAAAGATTTCTGAGATTGACCTAAAATTTAAAGCAAATTTTCAACTTTTCAAAATTTCCCAAGTGATTTTCTAGGCAATTTCTAATATAAATTTCAAAATTAAAGATTTTTTTTTTTTCAAATTTTTGACTTTTCAAATTCAAAAATACTTTATTTGACCCCAAAGGGTAATTAAAGTCATATTAATTGAAATTCTTAAAAGACATATTATAGATGGTGATGGATGTTGGCAGGAGAGATCTCCTCCTTTTCCACTTTCAAGTGCAGACATTTTCTTGTTCTTTCTAGAAAAAAAAATTAGTTTTTTGGAAGAAATGTATTCCCTTTGTCTTCTTATATCTACAATGGCCCTAGTAACTCGGTGTAGAAATCGTCACCTGGATCTGACAGTCCATCTTCAAGCTCCTGCCTGGACGTTGCCACCGTTTTAGGGGCATGAATGATTAGCACGACGGAGCCGCAGCAGCAGATGATGCAGCCGAGCTTCCCCAGGACGTTTAGACGCTCCTCCAGGATCCAAGAAGCCAGGACTGCTCTGCATCCCAAGAGAACATTACTACAAACACAGAGTTCAAGTGGTCTCGCAAAGGCCTTTCTGTCAATTCCAGTTTTTCACATTGATAGATGTAAAGGCGGGCACATCTATTGTTTAAGTTTAAATAACAGCAAGCTAATTAGATAGCAGATAACCCAATTTGTTTTGCTAGTAGACAGAACTGGTCAATAAGGCAGAAGAAACATTATTTCTTCTATGACGTCATGCAAAATATCGCATGACATTTTGCGATACTATCGTGATGACAATACTTTTGACAATAACTATTTATTTCTTCTTTATTTAGGAAACTGTATGCAAATATGGCTCCACAAACACAAATAGTGCTCTTAATGAATATTCCCGTTTGTAATGTGCTACTTTTGAACACCAGTCACATATTCAGTGTGGCACAAACTGCACACAGTAACTGCATTTTCATATTTCCAGCTGCCCTGTGCCCTCTGAGGAAACACATCACCACAGTATGATGCTGCCACCACCAATTTGGCCAGCATCACTCGTGGCTGATGCTTACCCAAACAGTACTCCAAGGGCCCCTAAAGGTGTAACAATCACAGCAGGGGCCAGGTTATACGCCAGGAAATTCCCAACTTGACCAATGATCACTGAGAAAGCAGACGGGTGTTTTGTCACATTTAGCTGAAAACAAAGGCGTTTGAGGAACAAAACATTCTTAATGTCATACTCACTGCACAGCGTTCCACTGCACCACACCACATCTGTAAGGTACGAACACCCTGCAAGACATGAATGATCTCAGACTGCGCTGCCTGCGATTGCACTCAACTTTATAATGCATTTGTTTAGTAGTGTCACCACTGTCACGTATTTTTCCGAGACTATCTATGCTTGCTTCTTCCCCCCTACCTTTGTCACGAGAACGCAGTATTCCTTTTTTCTGAAGCACAAATGTCGAGCCATTAATAAAGCTTGAGATTACGGCTATTGCTATCCCCAGCGGAGTTCCAGTCAGCCCTGAGTTATCAGCCATTGCTGTGTACTTTGAGACCAGGGTTGCCAGATCTGACTGACTGTTTCCAGCCTGAACACAACGTTAAAACACGCCCCAAAGCAGCGGTTTTTGGTTGTCTCTTTGTTTTTTGGACTTAACTCTTGGATCAGGGAGAGACTATTGTTTTTTTGTGGTGCTATCATGTCCTTTTAAGTCTTATAAAAGTTGCATTGAGATTTCTGTTTCACAGTGCTGGTGCAGAGTGACATTTGATTAACCATTCACTGATGATGTCATGCTTGGCAGATTTTAGGCATTTCAGAATAGATTAATAATATAAGTGCAAAGCACGGGATTTTGTGAAAATGTAAAAGTTTTTTGCTCTTCTGTCACACAATGACAACTAGCCCTCATTTTAACAGCCCTCCAAAAAGCTGTTTTTCTCACCCCAACGTGTTCATAAGAAGCCCGATTTCCCAATCTGGCAACACAATTGAGACATAAAGCGTTTCATTGAGCAACACTGCCACCCAGTGGACAGTTTTCCCTCAATCCAGGTCAACTCCACCTCTTCAATGTCCCACCTCCACTTCAAAAGTGGCGCGTGGTTTATATTTCCACCGCTCACCCGCGCGGGCGGGGCAGAAACTGACTGCACACACCCCACATCGGGAGTAGCGGTGAACCAGACCTATCGCATCTAATCTAGCAGTCAGTATACGTAATTGGTTTCCATGCCTCCTTATCTGGTCCAAGACCCGTCAATCAAATCCATTATGAACGTCTTGTTAATGCAGTAAAGCAGCTGAGGGGAAGAGAAGAGCTTGACAAGTGACCGCAGGTAATTTATGAATATCTCGTATTGGTTTGCGTTGTCTCGCAAGACTGTCCCGAACGCGGTGTTCCGCTTCCTTTTAGCATCAGGTCTGCAGGGATTCTTGGATGACGGAAGCTAGTTGAGCAAGGGAAAGCTAGCGTTTTGTAAATGTTAGCTGGTTAGCCGGTGAATTGGTTAGCTCCTCCAGTCCCTGACTTGAAGCGAACGCTAGTTATCGGTATAGAACGCCCTACGGCTGCGGTGATGCTGTGTCAGAGGACGGTGTTAGCCGCTGGAGGAGTCTGCTGTCACACTTGCTAGCAAGCGAAAACCACCGTGCCTGTGCTAGCATTCACAGCTTTCCTGTTTTCATGCAGGCTCATAGCTGCATATATTCCTGGCCTTAAATCACTGGGATATTCATGAAGCGGTATGTATCATAAACAGCTTAAAGTGTCAGTGTTTTTGAGTAAGTGGAAGGTATTATCGCTCATAAAGTTCATACACATGAGGGCTAATGGCTTTGTGTGTAGCCATATGTCAGACATAGCAAGTCCATATAATGTTTTTGTTTTTTTTTTTGCTTATAGCAACATTTTTGACCTGTGTCAGGTGTCCCTGTATGCATAGATGTCATTGAATACGTGATGCTGTCCAGTGTTTTCACAACAAATGATAAATCCTCCCAGTTCTTTACACAGGTGTGATAATATGTCATGGCCTTTGAGTGTTAGCTCAGGGTTACCAGTTCTCACGTTTATCCAGTTAAGTCTCACTCCTAATATGGAAAGTGCCTACAGTTAAAAGAAAAAGTTTTTTTTCCCCCACCCAAATTGCTGTTTGTGGAAATAGTGGTTGTTGGACTATTCTATTTAAAGGTCCTGACGCTTCAGAGAGAACCTGAATATATTACAATTTTTTTGTTTTGTTTTTTGTTTTTCCCCTGTATTAGTATTTTCTATAGTTGAAGTCATGAGTGCAAGATGTTGGAATACTTTTTACAACTTGAACTTAAAAACAAATCCGATAGCCGTGAAGCACATTTGTGGTATAAATGTTATGAGACTGGAGTTGCTCAATGTATCATATTGCAGTTGTCATTGCACTATCAATTTGTGCAATATCACAAAAATAACAAACTCCTCAGACGCAATGTTTATTTGGTTATTATATTTCAAGTGTTACCCACTGAAAATCTGCGTGCCAATAATATTTTTGGCCTGCCTTTGCTTGGTACCTTCAATTTTTTGTTTTTATTTTTGCAATACTCAGTAATGATACTGAAAATGCACATTTTCCTAATATTGTTCATCCCTCAACTTTTCTTTTTAATAAACTAGGGATGCACGATATATCGGCATCAACATCTGTATCTGTTGATGTTGGTTATTTTTTAACACATCGGCACAATAAGTAAAACTGGGCCGATGCTAACGGCTGATGTTTATTTCCATCTTGTTGCTGTTTATGTTTGTGTTTTAGGGAGGGGTTTGGTCATGTGTCTGGTTTATATGACAGTAATGCAGTGGAGGACTGTGGGGGTGTTTTAACTGAAGCAACGTCAGCAGTGTGGTCTTTTATTCACGTCATTGAAATGTATATAATACTGGTTTTTGGCCTTAGATGCAATATTAATATCGGACATCAGCCCTAATTTTCATATCAGACCACCCCTACAATGGATAAAAGCAATATCCCAGTTGTTGATGCTCTTTCAGTTGCCGTATTACCACTGCTTGGTTGAAACACTTGGATACTTGATAATAGTAAAGAGTAGTCAAGTCATTTCTCAGCTTTGCCAATTCGTACCCTTATTCTTAACTACATGCTGCTGTTTCCTCCCACTATTTGTCCTTTTTCTTCTTGTAAAGAAATCGATTTGTTGGGGTGCCGTGGTGGAGCAACCTTCTTTAAGGAGGCCTTAGTCCTCGACGTGGCCGTTGAGGTTTGAATCCCGGCCTGGTGACCTTTGCCTTGTCTTCCCTCTCTCTCTCATTTCCTACTATCCTGTCTGTTTCAAATAAAGGCCACTAGAGCCAAAAAAAACAACAACAATTGATTTGTTCATACATATGCAAACCTGTGTTTTTTAGTTTAGGTTTATTTGTGTATAAATGAATCACAAAGGTATGGCCCTTTTTTTTTTTTTTTAAATTACTGAAATTTTACATGTAATATATTCTTAAAACCTTCAAATTATACGCACTTTTCTTTTCTATTTGTTTTTCTTTTTGGGTTCTCTCTCTGTTCCCCAATTTGACCCTCATGACCTCTGATCCAACCAGAATGGACCTCCAGACTTGCTGGAACTGCATACTGTGACATTTCCCTAGCGATATACTAGAGGAGATGATAGAAATTTACTTTTAAATTGGCATGTGTCAAAGTGCGTATAAAGGTCTCCATGGCAACTGTGAAGTGACACACCACGTAGCGTATTGAAACGATTCGTGGCGAACCAACGAACATCGGTTCGTCACGAACAGTCAGTTTCTGATTCCTAGTTGTCCGCGAGGAATCTCTTGATGAAACGTCCTTTAAGATATTTTTATTGAGGTCAGACTTCTTCGCCTTCCTTTGAAAACTGGCAGTCCTCTCTGCGTCATACTCCTGATGATTAAGGTGTTGTGTCCTCTTTGTCCTTCTGTCCAAAATTATTAGTGTTACCAGTGTTAAAGCCAGAGGTCACTGCTTTCCCACCAGCAGACTTCATCAGTAAGCTGCTTAGCTACATCTGAATATTTCAGGCTGATGTTGTCCAAACGTCTGTCGTTATTCAGCTGTTCAGACGACGCCTCGTACTTTGAGGAAGCGTAGATTCCCAAAGTGAAGAGAGTGGAATAAGCATGTGTCTGAAATATAGCATTAATATGTTTCATGTGTAATGGAGCTCTTCGCATGTTGCAGGTTGGCTGCGTTTGCAGCCAGGAGAGAAGAGGGGAAGATGCCTTCTCCGTCTTTCACCCTGGACGCCCAGCTGAGATTTCATGACAAATGGCTGAAGATAGACTTGCAGGTACGTAACTGTGGCGAGGTGCTGATCGTACAGATGACCGGACTCGTCTTGAGTGACTTTATCAGCCCCTGGCTGCGCTGTGCCATCTTTAAAATGACCACATGGCCACGTTCGTTTCCCTTAAATCTCATTATTCTGATAAACAATCAGTGGATGATGTCCAGAACGAATTGATTATTACATAAGCAACATGTGATTGATTAGCTCCTGCAGCAGCGCGCTCCTGGCCTGATGGTTTTACTGGTATTCCGGGTTAAGATTTGAGGGGGGAAGAAACATTGAATTAAATTCTGATTTTATTCCAGCAACATAATCTGATGGTGAAACATTGAATAAATCACAACCTTTTGAAGTAAAATGTTCCAGCGTAGAGATAAGCTTCATGTAAGCAATATTTTGTGTAAGCCTGTGAATCGATTAGTGACATAATAAATTCAAATGAGCTTAATATGTTCTTTGAAGGGCAATTTTGTTTGCAGAGACTTTATAATCATTTTATTGATGGTTTTGGTTGTGTGTGTTTTTATTTATTGTTTTTGGTTGTTGTGTTTTGGATATTTCAAATATCTTCCACTTCTAGTGTGAAATGTTCTTTACAAAATCAAAGTTCATTAGTCTTTGAGAAGCTGAACTTTGTTTTACTGTGTCATTACATCACTAGAAAACGGTCTCAAAGCAACAATATTATTGTTTATCGCATAATAAACGGTAAACGATAATATCACAGTAATTTCTGGGACAATTTATCGTCCAGTAAAACTTATTGTGACAGATTTCATTATCTGTCATCAAATGACTTGTTGCCATGCTGTCTGAAACTCTTACTCTGATTGATTAGGGTGTTACACAATAAGTTTCTTATAATATTTAATTTTCACATATTAAATTTTAGGTACAATCTGAATTTTGGGTTTTATTTGTAAGCCATAATCATCAAATTTGTAAGGATCATAGCAAAAGTGCTACTAGAGATTTTTCTCAAAACAATTTTTTTACATGATGGATTTAAAAAAAAAAAAAAAATTCTCTACCGATTTAATAAAGCTTTGCTTTTCTGTCTGTCATCATAATAAAAGGTGAGATTCGTTTGAAGCAGTTTTGCTCATTTGTTTTTTAACCAGAGTGACCAATAAGTGCTGATTCCACTTTTGAATAAAACGGTTGGAAGGACGATGTGTTTTCTTTTCTTCAGGGCTGTCTTCGCTATACAGACAAGTTTTGGGAATTTGTCTAGTTGAATGTTGACATTTTTTGACTTTGGCTGTCTGTCAGATGTAGCGCTGACTCTGACAGCTCATGCAGAGACCAATTGAGTACCGGAGTCCAAATGTCAGACGGGATTTCTTAAACTCTCCTCAGCTGTTTGTCCACTTGGTTGAATGTTAGAGCGAGGTAACATTGTGTTCCCTTCACTTAGAAAGACTATATGAATGTATTTAATCCTTTTGCAAAAGAAACAAAAGGTGACTACATTTTAAGACTGTTGAAATTTTGAGTATTGCAGAATAAGTTGTTTTCTTTTGTTTAAATAAAACATTGAATATGTTTTATTTTAGGTGGCAGTTTCTGAGGGGCACCAATCAGAATATTGTAGTCAGTTTCTGATTTCTGTAGTTTTAAAGGTTTGAGCTGCCAATAATTACTGTAGTTCAGTTTTATTTGTCTTAAATATTTTCCAGTAATATTTACATTTCAACTCACTATGTCATTCTTTGCCTTTGGGACAGAATCAGCCTTAGTGTTTGTGTAGCAATACCAGCTTTGACACGCAGTTTTAATATTTAACATAAGTTCAGAGTCGTGACTTGAAGCCATTTCAAAAGATGGAAAATGTAGATCCTCACGTTAATTGAGATTTCCAAAATATCGACGACTTTTGTAATGCTAACGTGCAGCTTAAGAACTAAATGCAATAAAGTACAGAAATCTTTCTGTAATGCATTCAGCCTTTCTGTTACCTATGAAAAGTCTTGCTCTCTCTCACCGACTTGTCAGGATAAACTGTTGGCCATGAAACTTTTATATAATTTCAACGTTTCTGCCTGGTTTCTCACCAGTTGGGACCAAACGGATAAAAATCATCCGATTCCAGACACCGTCCCGTTTCTTGGTTAATCTCCAGTCGTTGCGTTGTAACGTCAAGAAATCCTAATTGTGATATAAATATGACAGTTTTAAAGTTGGCAGTAAATTAAGTAATTTATAATTAAGCCTGTCAGAGTAAGCAATCAATTAACCGCGTCATCAATTCAAATGAACTTGATGATGTCCATTCTGATGATTAATATCTTTTCAAAGGCAATATAATTTACAGAAACATCATAATCACTTTAATTGTGATTAAAGTGATTAATCAACCAGAAACAATATTTATTGTTTCAATATTTATTGACTCTCGTCTAGCCGTAACCAGCATCGCAGCCAAACAGGAAGGAGCTGGCGGTGTTTCTTTTGTTTTATTTTGGATATTTAAAATATCTTCAAGTTCCAGTGTGGCGTGTTTCTTACAAAATTAAAGTTTATTGTCCTTTGAGAGGATGAACCTGCTTTATTATGCCATTAAAAGTATATTGATAGTAAACGGTCTCCAAACGACAATATTATACTTTATCGCAATAATTGCTGTATCAATTTATCGTCCAGGAACATTTGTTTGCGTGGCAGGCCTATTTATATAGCGTTTATTATTTTTTTAATATTTAATACATTTTAAAATTTTTGTATTGCCTCTCCTCCTTTGGTAGCGGGCTTTCTCCGCTGAAGGACTGAGTGAGATGTGGAATGAGATGGTAAAAGATGAAGAAATAACTTTCAACGGGGAAGAATCGGCTCACACAGGTACTGCTCCGTCACGTTAAGGTCAGATTGACTCATGCTTACGTATAAATGCCGTCTGCGTTCGTTTCTTATGATTGTCAATATTTTTGGATATTCTAGAAGATTGCACTGATTGTTTTGGCGGTCAGAAGAAGGACGAGCCCGGCGAAAAAGAGAAGAAAGAAGATGAGGAAACGCCGACGTCCGCTCATCACTCCATCATCGAGACCTGGGATTGGGGGCGGCAGCCAGGTAAAAAGTTTATTTTATTTTTTTCTTTTGGCATTTCCTCTAGGATTTTCTAAAAACTGATTGGTGGGTGTGATATGACGCTGCTGATTGGCTTGATCTAAAAATGCATCCTACTTGTCCTTCCTGAGGTTGCCTTCCCTTCTTCTTTTCCCTCCCTCTACTTCAGACTCTCGTCTAGTTTTATTTCTCTCCTGAAACTGGCGCAGCGCGCCTTAACCAGCATCGCAGCCAAACAGGCAGGAGCTGGCGGTGTTTCTTTTTTTTTTCAGAACAAAGTAAATTTGAACATTTCATGATATTTAAACTCGTTTCACAAATGCAGGCTGTATTGGTGGCTTTTGTTTTGCTGTGGTGGTTTGGGATGTCCAGCTCATTTTCGCTTTGGCCCAAATCTTGATTGGTACAAGTAAAGTGTTTGACAATTTTTGAGAAAAATCTGCAACAAACTGCCAATTATGCATTAGCACAAAATAGTGTGGGGATTTGTTGATGATTTTATTTTTATTTTTTTTGCATGAATTTCCATGCTAATTCTCAATAAACTGGATAGACTGATGTAATTTGGCAGTAAACGGATAAAAACTGCATTGATTTGATTGATAACATAATATTTAAGAATGCTTGGTGTTTAGTCAAGAATCTAGAGGGCCACGTAAAAAGCTATGGCGGGCCAGATTTGGCTCATGGGCCTCGAGTTTGACATGTGATCTAGAGCAAACCCTGGAGTTAGATGATGATGATGGTGGTGATGATGGTGACTGCTATTTCCAATTGGTCCTGTTTCCCTGCTGAGCATCTCATTGTTTTTACGCCTTCCTGATTCTGAGTGGGGTAACGGATACCTTGCTGACCACGACTCGTTTCACAACACCTAAATGTCGACTGCATCCAGAGCATGCTGGCCGTTTCAACACATCGCCGCTCTCTGTTTATCTGACTTTGCAGATGAGCGTGTTGTGCTGGAGCGTCGCTCGTAGAAACTCTAAAATGACAACTTGCACTCTGCTGTTCCGAGTGGTTATTTTTACCCTGCAGAGCGTAGTCTTAGCGGGCCCTACGGCAGACTCCAGATGGGGAGGGGTGAGGGGGGGAGTGTGTGTTTATTCGAGGAACTGGGTGGGACGGTGTTTTGGATAGAGGAGATAACCGTTGCTGTGGGGCACAGACGGCCTTGCCTGCCTACCCAGAGAGCGTGGGGTTTATTAGCAGCCATATGGCTGTTTGTCTCTGTCATTTTATTGACTGCGCCCAAGTCTGATATTGAAGCGAGTGTAACCAGATCCGTCAGCGCTCCGTTATCGATGCCTGTAGTTCAAACGGCACACTTCTGCTCTCCCATTGTGTGCTCAGATATGTGAAACATGTTTGTGTCAGCAGATGCGGCTCACATCTAAGCCCCTCGTATTGAAATCAGATCAGCGACGGGCAGCATCGTTCCAAATCCACGGAAAGGACATACGGTGCCTTCTGAAAGTATTCGCGCTGATTGAACTTTAACATTTTGTCCAGTTACAGCGTGTGTTTTGTTGGGATTTTATTTGTTCGACCGAAGCCTGTCGCAATAAGCAATGAATCAATTAATCGCATGATAAATGAATGAGTTCAGTAATTTCTGTTCTGATTCAATTTTGTTTACAGACATTATAATCTATTTAATTTATGGTTTTGGTTGTTGGGTTTTATTTTGGATATTTAAAATATCTGCTTATTCCAGTGTGGAGGATTCTGCAGAAAACTAAAGTTTATTGGTCTTTAAGACGGCAAAGTTGCTTTATTTTATCATTAGCAATATAATTACTTGAAAATTGTCTCAAAATGACAATATTATCATTTATCGCAATAATTATTGGGACAATTTATCGTACATCACAATGTGTTATCATGACAGGCCAGACAGACCAATGCAAAGTAATGCATAATTGTAAAGTAGCAGGAACGCACCATTTTCAATTTTTTTTTCTTTAAAAGTACGATTCCTAAAAGTGTGATGCATTCACCCCTCTTCACTCTGATACCCTTAAATTAAACCCAATGTGACCAGTTACTTTCATTAGCCTCCTAATTAGTAAGTAGTCTGAGTGTAACATAGTTTTAGTAATATCTGATGGTTGTTAGAGATGCATCAGTCTGATATTGATATCTGTATCGGTCCCGATATTGACAAAAATTCTATCGTTATCGGTGACGATGCACCTGATCCATTCAGTCTAGTTCTATGTTTTGAGCTGTGAGCGACATCACGCTCTTTCATTTATTTTATGTTATATTTAAAATGACTAATTGCTAAACCGTCTGAACCATTTGAAAGAAGGTTTGTTGCAGTTCATATTTACATGTTTATACATTTGACCAAGCTTTCGAAGCCATTGGTGTACTTATGTGTGCTGCACCGGTGCAGAGTTATCAAATAAATGTGTATTTCAGTACATTTATGTCTGTATTTAATTTTAAAAAAGAAGCATTTGAAGTCAATTCAGCCCAGTTTTTCTGTATTGAGAATCAGTATTGATCAATGCTAAACCTTGATCAAGGTTGGATATTAGTATTAGAAGTGAAAAAAGTGAAAAAAGTTCTTCCTTAATATTTGTGATAATGTGAAAAAGATCATGTGGAGTGTGTAGTTTTCCAGCCGCTGCATTCGTCCTCTCTTTACTCGGCTAAGACATAGGTAGCTGTACCTGCTAAAGTCAGAGTATAGTTTGGCTACATGTCTGGACATCAGAACTAAGATGACTTTAGCGCGTCTCTTGCGACCTCAGGTCAGTCTGGCTTACATATGGCTTAAGTAGATTTCAACCATGCTGTATTAGAGCATCTCATCTTTCTGTGCTGCACTGTGGGTGTGTAAAAGTTTCTGTTGAAACACCCCAACAGTGCAACATTGATTATTCTGTTGGTGTGTTATTGTTAGTGTTTTTTGTTTTTTTTTCCTTTTCTGATGTTTCTTTTCTTGCGCGCTTAGATGAGACGGAGCTCAAAGACTGTCTTCTGGTTCTGGTCGAAGACCAGCAGAAGCTCTCGGCCCAGATGGCCAAAAGCACCCTGTCCGCCCAGCGCCTGCGCCAGCGGCTGGTCATCCTGGAGCGCTACCTCATCTCTCTCAGCCACAGTATGATGGAGGAGAAGTACAAAGTCCGCTGGAAGATGCCCCCTAGCCAGCCTCTGCCTGCTACTGACAATAAGAGGTACACCTCATGAAGCCCTGTGGATGTCTGGTGCCAAATAAATAGATTAGATGAATGAAAGAAACTTTATGCTTATTTTAGGTTTATTTTTCTGTAGTCCATTGCTGAAGCTCGGCTCCCATCCCCATGACATACTGGGATAATTTATGGTTCTTATTGAGTTTGGGGGGGAAAACAAATTTCTAAATGGTTTGGACCAGAACTGAAAAAATAATGGAAGGAATTTGTGAATATTAATTCATTACTTGTAGGGTGTTAACACTGACTACATAGAGTACAGATGTTTGATTTAAAATGAATGGCTTATGCGCTAGAGCTTCTATATTACATGCTCTGTATTAGCATTTTGACCTCCTAGCTCTTAATTTACTTAACTCTCTTTTCATTTATTGTGACAGAGAGATATTTTGTCCCTGCTGGAGCTTCTGCTCTTCTCTAAAGCTACTGCAGTGTTTTGACAACATGCAGCTTTCATTTTGGTTTCTGACTATATATTTAATGCAACACACAAAGCTACAGCCTTTTAAAAAAGCTTACTTCTTGTTCCTGGTGTCCATCTTTTAAACTAGGAAGTTTGGTGAAGTGCTAGGCTAATGTTAGCATATGTGCTCTCTTTTTTTATATATATGACTTGTTGATGAGGCTTGTAATGTACAGGGTTCAACTGGGTTACTAGTCCACATTACTTGGCTTTTAAACTCAGCATTTTATGTTGAATGTCATTAGATGCAATGACTAGTGACACACTGACAGACCAGAAGCTGCAGCAGCCAGTAGATTCTCTATTTTCCTATTAAAACCCAGATTCATCAGATCAAAGGTTTTGCAAGCTGTGCTCATAGAAATTTGGCCTTGGGTTTTAAAACCTGCCTGTGTAAAACACAAACCCACATCGCACTAAATCAGCAGACATAAGGAGTTGAAGTTTGTTCGGGAATCTTATAGCAGTCATTAAAACACAAAGAAAAAAAACAAAGCACAAGCCGACACCTGGGGTCAGGCTGGAACCTCTCTGTTACAGTCGTTACATGCAGGATTTCCACGCTAAGACACATTACATGTTCTGTAAGTTTCCATGCAACGCAGTGACCCCGAGTTGAGCTGCAGCTTACTGCTGTGCACTCTTTGCGGAAGCTTCTAATTTTAAATGTTTAAATCTGCTTTGTTTCTTTCTGAATTTTCGCTAAATGTTTAGATTTTACCTCAATTTTAAATGAAGTAGAAAGGACCTTTATCAATGTCTGTTTTTAATAGCGGGTACAGATGTGGTTACTACCCAGAAGCCAAAACATGAACTCCTAAACTAAATCCGTCACACTGAAGAAAAATAACCAAGTATTTTCTTGTGACTGCTCATGTGACACAAAATGTTCCTGAGACTAATAGAAGAGCGACTCTGCTTTCCTTCACTTTCTCTAATTCTGAACCTCGTAATGGAGCAAAGCCACAGTTTTTGTCCCGTTTCCCACCAACCCCCCGTCTTTCTCATGCTGTTATTTAAAGGTGACCTTAATAAGCGCCCCGTCTTTATGATGTGCTATAAAACTGATAAATGTACCCTTGAAGAACCCAAAGGCTGAAACGGTTTAATCAGAATACGGTAAAAGATCATGTTTTCCCCAGTTTGTGGTGAGTCAATTTGTCTGCCCATTTCTTGTCTTTATTCAAGTCCTCGTCCTGCCAGTAAAGGTGTGGAAGGCCTGGCCCGAGTCGGCTCCAGGGCGGCGCTCTCCTTCGCCTTCGCTTTCCTGCGCCGGGCGTGGCGGTCAGGTAAGAACGCCTCAGGGGTGGCGGGGCTCCGTTCTTCTGTGGCGGGGAACATTTCTCCTGTCACCAGGTTGAAGAAGCTTCACTGAGCATATATAGGGTTTCCCCGAGAAAACTTGCTAAGCCCGGTGGTCGGGGCGTCGAGTCGGTCGGGAAACCCTGATATATTGTAGTATATAAATAGTTTAACTTTTTACACTATTGTTGAGCTAATGCTAATATGCAGACCACATGGATTTAGAGGTCTTTAGCCATTTTATGACCGACTCATTGGTTAAAAGGCAAACTGGGTTTGTTCCCATTAATCCTGTTGTAATCTTTGTAGAAACAAACCAATTTAAATGAGCTTCACTATTTCTGATAAGTGTTCAAACATTTAGCCAAGAGTTATAGTAGCACCTTTGATTAAAATGGTTATGACTTCTTAATTGGCAATTAAGAGCCTGTAAACTTCTGAGCTGAACTGTAGGTTTTCTTTAAACTATGGTGGAAATTGATTGGCTGAGGCTGAAGGACATGAGCAGGCTTCCACCGCTCCTAATTAATATCGCTTTTCACACACTGCCTTATGGTTAACCAGTGGCAGCATTACAATATAAAAAAACAATTAGATCGTCAACTCATTTTTTTATTTAGTGATTTAAAAAAAACAAAGATGCCCACCCTCAAACTGTACCTCTGTTAAATCAACATGTTGAATTCACTCGATATCCTTTGGATAAAAGGCCACGGCCTCATTTCCACCTCTCATTGTTGGCTTTGTGAGATGAGATGCTTTTGTTTCATGTGTGAGGCTGAGAGCTGCTCGTCTGCAGGGACTGGGTGGGAACAAAGGGGCGGCCTCTTCTTCCTGTAACATGAGAGAAACTAACACACACTCACACCGTGAAACCTATGGTTCTTATTTCAGAAGTAATCCTGGAATACGTCATGAGAACAACAAAAGCGTTTCAATTTTCTCAAAAAGCACACCATTAATTTGACACACCACCTAGTCAAATTACTATCGGGCTACACACACACACTCGATATCCAAGATACTGTTAAGGTTAATAATAAAAAGTAGTGGCATATGTATGATTCCATCTAGAGTCAATGATAGTTATTCTTTATTCTTTGAAAGTGTGACCCTTGTATGTCCAATTGTATGTATTATATAAAAATGCAAATATATATGCTTCAATAAATACTTACTAACATATACATAAATATCTATGTATATAAATATACTATGAATATAAAAATAAACATATTTATCCATTTCTCCTCAGTAAATTATGTCACAAAGCATTTGTTGTTTGTGCAGGAGACGATGCAGACCTCTGCAGTGAGCTCCTCCAGGAGTCGCTGGACGCTCTGCGGGCCCTTCCTGAGGCCACCCTGTTTGACGAGGGGACTGTGTCTTCTGTGTGGCTGGAAGTCGTCGAAAGGGCAACAAAATTTCTAAGGTTTTATTTTGTTTTCTCAAAGCATCTCTTGTAAGCATTCTGCTGTTCCTCTTCCAGTAGTTTTTTTTGAGTTTGCAGTCAGAAATGGATACAAACGGCTGAATCTATATGTATTTTAAGCCATGGAAAACTATTTGAGAAGTGTTTACCCTCAAGCAGCTTATGGATGAGGGAGGAAGGGAGATTACTAGTCTGCTCCAGTCCACGATTCAGTCATATTTGATATGTATAACATTTTTGTAACAACTGAAGGGATCAGTTAGTTGATTATGTTGTAAAATGACTGTGTCCCTGGGAAATGCATAATACCGCCCCTTTAAGTAAAGCTGAAAGTAAAATGACAGATCTTAAAAACACAGCAGCTTCTTTGCTGTTATGATTTACATTATTATCTATTTTTGTTTGGGGGTTTTTTCATTCTTGGTCGTTTCATTGTGACCCATTTGTCATGTCATCTGCATGTAGTTAATAAAAGTCTTGCATGTCTTGGGCTCAGTGACGTTCATGGAAGCGCCAGCGTCAAAGGTAACATTCCTCTTCAGGACGAGCACCTCGCCCTGGCCATCCTGCTGGAGCTGGCTGTGCAGAGGGGGACGCTCAGGTAACACCACCACCCTCCCCCATGACCTGATTTATTCTTCCACTCATCAGCCGTGATGAATCGTTTCCCGGTGTCTCTCTCTGCCCGTCCAGCCAGCTGCTGTCCGCCGTTCTGCTCCTGTTGCGTTTGTGGGAAAACGGCACCAGAGAGATGGACAATGAGCGCTCCACCCAGGGAACCAGCGCTCCTCTCCTGCCTCTGCTGCAGCGCTTTCACAACATACACAGCAGCAAGGAGGAGCCGCTTCCTGAGGAGGATGCTGAGGTAGGAAAAAAATACAAAAAAGAATCCAAACCAGCATCTAGATAATTAAACCTCGAAACCTCCAAATTTTTTGAAAAACGTTTGGATAACATGGGATATTCAAATAAAGTGAAAAAATAAGTATTAATTTTACATGCTGATTATTGAGAACGGGAGCATCAGATTGTTTTATTAGAGCTCCACAGGGAAATGGGCTGGTGAACAGAATCCAGTATCTGTAAGCTTGAATGGCCTTGACTGGCAGCTGACTATTCAGAAATAAAAATAATAATTTTTTCCCCCAAAGCAGATCATATTAATCCGTCACGAAAACAAAAAACACACCGTTTTGTACGTGATTATGATCAGAATAGACAGAATAATCAATTCCCACTCATTATTCTGATGATTAATTGTTAATCGGATTAAAAAACTGGCACATTTTGTAAATTGTTCATTTATCCACTTAAGCCTTTTTTCACAGATTAGAAATGCATTAACAGATGCAAATGAGCAAATTCAACTGCTTTTTAAAATAAGAACAGGAATATTTTATTGCATGAAGTGCAACAACATAGCATTCGTTTAATGAACACTATCATTTGTAGCAAAAGATGAATCTACAGCTAAAAAAATTAAACTGTCTAATTATCTGTTTGTTTTTTGAAATAATAAATGGTCAGCTAAAGGTGGTTTGTTGGAGTTTTTTTTTTCTTTTCTTTTGGACAAAGTTTAGAAGTTCTGTGTAGCACACATTTACAGACAAAGAAGTTTTATTTTTTTTTATCTTAAATGCAAAATGTATGTATTTTTATACAGTTTTGGCTTAATTGCTACTTGAACTGTGTTCTTTCACAAATTCCCTTCCTCAGGGTCTGTATACTCCAGCTTACGATTAATCGATTACTAAATTAGTTATTATTTCAATAATAAATTAATCATGATTAATTCAGTTCATCGTTTCAGCACTAGTAGATTGTGTTACAATATGAAAAAGACTCAAAGTTAGCTTTTAGTATTAGAAAATTGCTAAAAAAAAAAATGAAGTTAAGGGAACCAGAGTAAGGTGAGAAAACATATTTAGACTTTAAGCAGATAACAGGAAGGCTACGTTTGAGGTTCCGTTCTTGGATCATGTCGGGTTTGGAAATGCTGTCAGACTTTTCAGCTTTTCTAAAGTTTATTTTCCACATCGTTCAAACACATTGTGATGTGGAGCTGTAACTGGTTCTGTCCACTAAATGTTATTCCTAGATCCTGACGGCGCCGCTCAGCCCCAATGAGAGTTTCCTGCGGTACCTGACCTTACCCCAGGACAATGACCTTGCCATTGACCTTCAGCAGACGGCTGTAGTGCTTATGGCTCACCTGGACCGCTTGGCTTCTCCTTACAGCCCCCCGCACTGCAACTCCCCCTCCTCACACAAGGTGATGGCTCCTTTTATATCTTATCACTGCATAAGTCATCATCTTTTCTGTGCATGGTGATGTATTAATTTAGATTTCTGAAGCTTTTCTGATTTGGTAAAATGCATTAAATTCATTAGTGCTTCATGTATTTAGTGAGATTCTGATGTTTCTTTCCCTAGTTGAGAACAGTGCAAATACAGGTGGGAAATCATGAGCAGTATTTTCAGATTTTTCAATTTTTGACAAATTACCATGCATGAAATGATTTGAATTCATCCACATTAGCATTTAAATGTTAAACATGACCATCTCTACACTGCAAAAACACAAAATCTTTAGTAATTTTGGTCTAGTTTCTAGTGCAAATATCTGATTACACTTAAATGTGACTTTTCAGCAAGATATAGGATCTTGTTTTGAATCAGTAATTCCTTAATATTGTTGAAAAAGTGCTAGCTTCATTGGCAGATTATTTCACTTGTAAGCCAAGACTAAAATCTCACCTGTTTAGAGTTGCTTTTGAACCATTATAACCTAAACATGAGCTATCATATTTGATGTGTATTGTTTTGATGAGTACCATCAGCAAAATATAGTTTGTTCATTTGTTGAGTGTATGGCGTTTTATTTATAACTTTGTAATTTAGTGTTTTGTGTAAAGCACTTTGATCTACCTTGCTGCTGAAATGTTCTACACAAATAAACTTGATTTAAAATTGTCTTCTTATAATCATTTCTCAATAGATCTAGTAGTTTTTCTTCAATATTAAGGAATTGTTTACTTAAAACAAGCCCCTATATCATGCTGAAAAGTTACTTGCAAGTCAAGTTAGTTTTCTTATTTCAAGTGTCCTAAGATATTTGCACTACAGATTACACCAAATTTACTTGGCAAGATTTTATGTTTCTGCAGTGCAGTATGTTTGGATGCATTCCGAGTCGACTCTCCGAAGCACGCGCCGTTCCCAGATCCTTAGTTCTGTCTCTCACTCTTTGTTTAATTCCAGGGCACCTTGCAGGAGGTGATCGCTTGGGGCCTTTTGGGCTGGAAGCTGTATGCCAACGTCAGCGGCCCCATTCAGTGCAAGGCCCTGTCGAGCCTCGGGGTCACGCAGATCGTCTGTTCAGAAAAGGGATTCCTCATCCTGTCCAACAGCGGCGCCGTTTACACCCAGAACTACAAGAGCACAACCCTGGTCAGTTCTGCTTGGAGGGTTTCTGTTGGTTTCTGATCAACACAGTCAGAAACTGTCAACTAAACCACTTCCACGCCATTCCTGGGATTTTTTCAGTTCAGGGTTGTCATGATGCAATATTGATGTCAGAAACAGTCCGATATCTGCTAAAAAACAAGTATTGGATTATATTGGCCCACATTATTATTATTATTATTATTATTATTATTATTTTATTTTATTTTTTCTTTAGTCAGACTTGGTTAAATTTATACATACTCCCCCAAATTAATACTTGATATTTCTGGTAGTTACCAATGTTACTAATGAGATCTGACCTACATGTATCATCAACAACACATTGACTTGTAGGATTTTTTTTTTTTTTAGTTTTTGTACCCTAAATTTTCCCACCTCTGCTTCCAGGCTCCCATACTGGTCCACTGCCTGAGCTCCAGGAAGATAGTGAAGCTGGCCGCTCATCCTGACGGCCAGCACTACATGGCCCTCTCGTCCAATGGGGAAGTGTTTTCATGGGGCTGCGGCGATGGCGGCCGCCTGGGACACGGAGACGCCACGTAAGCAACAACGAATGTTGAATGGAGGGACCTCTAACTTGTGATATGTGATCAAATGAAGACAGTAGTAGTATTGGGTAGAAACAGAAATGCAACTGGTTTTGTCTATTTAAAGCAGACCATGTTGCCACCAAGGCTGCAACTAAAGATTGTCTGAGTAATCGATTATTCTGTCAATTATTCAGTTAATTGGATAAAAAAGTTGCCGCACTCTGCAGATGTTTATTTTAACTACCAGTTTTTTTTATAGACAATATTAGGAATACATTAAAAACATTCAAATAAACAAAACATTTTTTATTAGAAAATAAAAGATTTTTATGCCTAAAATGCAATAATATAGAATTCCTTTAGTGAAAGCTGGATCATTTGTAGCAAAGGATGAATCTGCAGCTAAAACATGATCCTTCCAACATCAGCCTGCAAAAAGTTCAGCCAACTTAAAATCAATACGATGTAGGGCTGATCTTGTTGACCATTTTTCTGGATTAGACAATTTATTGGACAGGAAAAGGTGGTTGGAAATATTTCTTAAACAGAATTTGAACCAGGTGAAGCTAAAACTCTCCAACTTGAGAAGTTTTGGTAGAATATATTTACAGGGAAGGATTTTTAATTTTTTACCTTAAATGAAGATGCATGTTGTATATTTGCATAGTTTTGCTTGGTTATTACTGTGAGGTTGTTATTTTAGAAAATGTCACGTTTTAGTCTGTAGATTCCAGGTAATGATTAATCAATGACTAAATTGATGATTATTTCATTAATTGATTAATCGCAATTAATTGTTTCAGCTTTAATTGTTGCTTATGGTTTATAGCTTTGAACAAAGGCTATAAACCATTTATAGCACTGAAGGCCACAGCTGTGGCCTTCAGTGCCACACCTGTGGCACTGAAGGCCTTTTAGAGAGAGAGGTGTTGCAGTCTGTGCTGAGCTGAAATCCAATTAACCTTCCCTCATTTCAAACGGCTCTTTGCTTTAGTTACCTAGAGGAGCCCACAATGATCGCCGCCTTTAATGGGAAACAAGCGGGAAAGCATGTGGTGCACATCGCCTGCGGGAGCACGTACAGCGCTGCCATCACGGCTGACGGCGAGCTCTACACCTGGGGGAGAGGGAACTACGGTCGGCTGGGTCACGGTGAGGTCACACAGATTCATTCATTTACATTTGTCCTTCTCAGCATGTAGTGATGGATTTATTAGAACGCATTTTCTCTCCGTTTATATTCTGTAATGCCTTCTCTCCTGTTTGTTTTTAGGCTCTAGTGAGGACCAGACGACGCCCATGCTGGTGACCGCTCTGAAAGGACATAAGGTCATGGACGTGGCATGTGGGAGCGGGGACGCACAAACGCTTGCTGTGACTGAAAACGGTTGGAACAAAATAGTTTTGTCTGCTGTGGCTTCCACCATTTATGCTTCCATATTTATGTCTGCCCTCTTTGCTTTCCCCAGGCCAGGTGTGGTCCTGGGGCGACGGAGACTACGGCAAACTGGGTCGCGGAGGCAGCGACGGCTGCAAGACGCCCAAGCTGGTGGAGAAGCTGCAGGACCTGGATATAGTGAAGGTGTGCTGCGGCAGTCAGTTTTCTGTAGCCCTCACCAAGGACGGACAGGTGTACACCTGGGGGAAGGGAGACAACCAGCGTCTGGGTCACGGCACGGACGAACACGTCCGCTATCCGAAGCTGCTGGACAGTCTTCAGGGTGAGTCACTGATGGGGAAACAAGAGTTTGGAAGGTTTAGGAAAACAATTGTTAATGCATACAGGGTGTCCGCATCCTTAAAACGTCTTACATTTGTTTGTCTAAAACTAAGGCCTCGAAATGTTTTAAATTCATTAAAAAATAATTTAAGTTGGCCTTAAATATGTTAATTACAAGTCTTAAATTTTGTCATGTCAGGACTTTTTACTTTTTCCCCCCCTACAATTTAACAGTTTTAAGTCGCACACAAAAATTGTCATTGGATTCTGTGCAAAAAGTCTTAAATTTGTATGTTTAAAACGAAGGCCTTAAATTACCTTAAATTAATTGTAATAAATGTTGGTTGCCCTTAAATGCATAATCATAGGTCTTAAATTTTGTCATGGCAGGACTTTTTATTGTAGTTTTTTTTTCTATCGTCAAAAGTTTGAGTCGCACGCTAACATCACTCCAATCTGTGACTCGAGGCACTTCAGGCTAACAGTGACTAGCTGCTAATGTACCCTTGCCAGCTAGCTTTTGCCTCTGACATGGTCACAAAACCAGGTTCAGAATTTTGCAGTAATTTTCCCTCATACTTATAGTTTTTATGTCTTAAATTTTATTCAAAGGTGGCACTAAACAGGTCTTAAAAAGACTTAAGTTTGACCGGCATTGCCCTTGTTCTCTGTTTCCGTTCAGGAAAGAAAGTGGTGGATATCGCTGTAGGGTCTACGCACTGTCTGGCTCTGACGGACGACGGAGAAGTGCACAGCTGGGGCAGCAACGATAAACTCCAACACTTTGATACTCTCTTCTCCAACAAGAAGCAGCCCAAGGCTCTCCCAGGACTCAACTCCAAGCACATTGTGGGGATTTCCTGTGGCCCAGGACAAGTAAGATGAACACTTAACGCTCTCCAGACTGCAGAACATTTCAGGGTTTGTGCTTTGACGTCCTTGAAGATGATTGAATTTTAATTAGGTGTTTTCAAGGTTTGTAAAGTTCTTGATTTCTGTGTAAACACTGCAGTTTTGTTATGAAGTGAAGTCTAACATTTGATTAAAAGCCCAATTAAAAAAAAACAACAACATAAAATACAGATATTATCATACACCTAATAAAAACATGTCCACCTTTTTTCCCCCCCTCATTGTCTGCGGTTAAATCAGAGTACGCTTCTGTTGTTTTAAGTCGGTTAGTTTTTTTAATGAAATTTTTATTTCATAAAAGCCAGAAAACTTGACTATTTATTTATTTATTTTTGGTAACTGTCTTTGTATGTTGTCGTCAGGCATTCATTTTGAGCAGGAGGTCATTTATCTTAACCATTAATATGGGATTGTTTTGATATTTATTACTCCTAACGGCTCAATGACTTATTTATTTGTGTAATTGAAATAAGGGTTGTTTTATATTCTGTAGGTTAAACTGCTTTATTGAAATTAGGGGATTTTTTTTAGTTAGTATTTTGTTCTCAGACTAGTCGGGTTTATGAGGTATGTGACGGAGACATTTCAAAACATACAATTAGCCAAAATTTTAGTTGATCTTTTCCTTTCTGTAAATTGTCGATATTGTCACACAAAAAAAGATTAATAACAGTAATAAATAATATCCTGTAATAATGAATTGAAACGGTCCTTTTTTTAATTCATTTATTCTTCTTTTATCCTCAAATTTTGGTGCTGGAAAAGTTTAAAAATTTACCATGATGCAGCCTGAAAAGTCCTTGAATTTTACTGCAGACACGTTGAACAAACCCTGATTTGTAGCGATTGAGATGCGACGAATTCCCTGGTTTGTTTTGTTGCCTTCAGAGCTTCGCCTGGTCCTCCTGCTCGGAGTGGTCCGTCGGGCAGCGAGTGCCCTTCGTGGTGGACGTCTGCTCCATGACCTTCGAGCAGTTGGACCTGCTCCTGCGCCAGGTCAGCGAGGGCATGGACGGCGGCTCGGACTGGCCGCCTCCTCAGGAGAAGGAGTGCATGGTGGTGGCCACTCTGAACCTGCTCCGGCTCCAGGTGCGCATCCTCAGGTTGAACCCATGGAAGTCGCTGCTTTCGCCTGAATCCTCCTAGAATTTTATTTTATTTTTTTCCTCAGCTCCACGCAGCCATCAGCAACCAGGTGGACCCGGAGGAGCTGGGCCTGGGCCTCGGCAGCGTTCTCCTCAACAACCTCAAGCAAACGGTGGTGGTGCTGGCCAGCAACGCCGGCGTCCTCAACACGGTGCAAGCCGCCGCCCAGGCCGTGCTGCAGAGCGGCTGGTCGGTGCTGCTGCCCACCGCCGAGGAGCGGGCCCGGGCGCTGTCCTCACTGCTGCCTAATGCTGGTGAGTCACAATAAAACAATTAATCTCATAAGTTAAAAGAAACTCAATCATTTTCATATGCTTGATTAATCATTTTTCTCTTTTCTTTCTCTCTTTTTTCTAAATACTGAATGATAAAAGCGTTGACTATTTATTTACTTTGGTGCTTTGGTTTCAACTGTCTCTTTGTTTGAAAGATATATATATTTTTTTTACAGACTTTATAATCCATTTTATTTGTTGTTTTTGTTCATTTATCTTGGATATTTAAAATGTCTTCCAGTTACAGTGTTTAAATGTTCATGATTTTGAGACATTTCCATTTCCCCCCCCCAGCATCTGGTAATGAGATGAGTGTGAGTGCTGGACGTCGCTTCATGATCGACCTGTTGGTGAGCAGCCTGATGGCCGACGGAGGGCTGGAATCTGCTCTGAGTGCCGCCATCACAGCCGAGATACAGGTCAGAGCGTTACAGCCAATGATAAACCCACTGCTGTGCCACCTCAGCATGTGGTTAACCTTTGCTTTGATTCGTCCCGCGGAGAAACCCACCGTCAATTTCGGAAAGAAGCGCCGTCAATGCTTAGAGAAAATTGGTTTCTGGTTGTTATGACGACAGGACATCGAGGCCAAGAAGGAGGCTCAGAAAGAGAAGGAGATCGACGAGCAGGAAGCGAACGCCTCCACCATGCACCGCTGCCGTACCGTGCTGGACAAGGACCTCATCAACACGGGCATCTACGAGTCGACGGGGAAACAAAGTCTGCCCCTCGTGCAACTCGTGCAGCAGCTTTTGAGGTACCTGCCGTTTTCAGCGTTTCCACTCCACCAGAATCCTTCTGCTGTCCTCTGACGCGTCCCTACGTTTGAATTCGACAGGAACATCGCCTCGCAGACCATCGCGCGACTGAAAGACGTCGCCCGCCGCATCTCCAACTATTTGGAAGCGGAACACGTCAGCAAGGAGCGATCCGCGTCTCTGGACCTGCTGCTGCGCTTCCAGCGGCTGCTCGTCAGCAAGCTGTACCTGGGAGTCACCGACTCGGAGAACGGCAATGGATACAGTAGGTCAATCGGCTTGAGGTTGGAGTAGGGCCGGTCAATAAAACGATTTGATCCACCCTTTGATTTTTTTTTATTTATTTTTTTTAAGATACATTTTTGTGAAATCTAGATTTTTTTATTTTAATTCTTAATTTTTTTCTTGGGTTTCCATAGTTCAGAGTGATGTCAGCATGTCTAGGGCAGCCTTCTTCCGTTTCTATTTGTTTGGTCTTTGAATTCAGGTCAACTTTCTGATGGAATAGTAGGGGAACGCAAACATTTTCTTCCAGTAAAATTGTCTTTTTTTTTTTTTTTCTTCCCCCTCGTGATTAAGCAAAAATTCTCATAACCTAGCCTTGATCCTCCATCGTACAACTCTCACAAGGGATGATTGAAATAAAAGCCACTTTTTTTTCAGAAAAGACAAAAAAATGTATATTAAAATTAGATCTAAGATGTCATTTTTAAGCCCTAGTCCAAAACTTTTCTTTGCCTGTTGGGTTTGCGTTCAGCCGCGTTTCCTGTCTCTGTTGCAGATCCCGAGCTGCTGGGTGTCGGCTCCTTACTGAAGAAGTACATCGCCTTGCTTTGCACTCACATCGGTGACATCCTCCCCGTCGCAACGAGCATCGCGTCTACGGGTCGGCGACATTTCGCCGAAGTTTCTCGGGTTATTGAAGGAGACCTGACTGGTAGCGTCCTCCGCTCTGTGTCGATAAGGCTGCCAGGATCTTGTCAAGTTATTTAAAGGTGTTTCTGTGGTTCTGTTCGTCAGGAGTGCTTCTGCCTGAGCTGGTGGTGTCCATCATCCTCCTCCTCACCATCGACGCCGGACTGATGCAGGAGACCGGCGCCATCCCTCTGCTGGCCGGACTCCTGGAGCACCTGGACCGTTTCAACCACCTGGCTCCGGGCCACGAGAGGGACGATAATGAAGATTTGGCCTGGCCGGGAATTATGGGTATGATACGTCACTTCTCACATAAATGTTGGTTTTTGATATGTAGCATTAAAAGTTTGAAGGTACTAACCTTTCTTCTGTTTTGACAGGATCCTTCTTCACTGGACAAAGTTCTAAGAACAATGAAGAGGTTTCACTGATCCGTAAGGCTGACCTGGAGAACCACAACAAAGATGGCGGCTTCTGGACGGTCATCGACGGGAAGGTTTATGACATTAAAGACTTCCAGGCTCAGTCTCAGTCTCTGACAGGAAACAGTGTCTTGGGTAAATAAAGTGAATGTTTAAATTTTTTTTGTTTTTATTTTTGTTTTAGTTTTATTTTAGAAAGTGCAAATAATTCCTACTAGCATCGTCTTAATCAGATTTTCTTTTCTTCCTGATTCAGTGACTCATTTGAGATTAGACGAAGCTCAAACTGAGTCCTGGCCTGCATTACAGATATTTAAATCAGCACATAGTTAACTATTTTAGGAAAGTTACTTAATGCTTTGGAAACGCATCACCTAAAATCTTTATAGCTTTATTGTGCATCTAGAAAGTAGTACTCTAGTTTTCTTCTTCTTTTTGTTGTTGCTAAAACTGAATGTCTTTTCCTTTGCAGCTCAGTTTGCTGGAGAAGACCCTGTAGTTGCCTTGGAAGCTGCCTTACAGTTTGAGGACACCAGAGAATCCATGCAGGCTTTCTGTGTGGGCCAGTACATGGAGGTACTCGCCGTTCCTTCTAGAAAATGACTTTAGACTTTTTTTTTTCTTTTCATATGCAAGAAATTGTTGATTTCTATAGTTTTGAAACTGGATATTTTGAATTATTTCCAGCCTAACCAGGAGACGGTGACGACTCCGGACCTCAGCAGTCTGTCTTCGCCACTCATTGACACAGAGAGGAATTTGGGGCTGCTGTTGGGTCTTCACGCCTCGTATTTGGCCAAAAGCACCCCGTTGTCCCCTATGGAGGTTGAATGTGCCAGTAGGTTGAAGGACTTTTTAAAAATATTTTCCATTTTATTTTTTTTAATTTGTTTTAAAATCTGTCCAGGGATCCAAAAAGATTAATCATTCACTTGTCCTGGTGTTGAAATGAATTAATAATTTTTAAAAATCTTTAAATTTAATGATGATGATTTTTTTCCATTCATGTTGAATCTTATATTAGCCTGCTTTATTTAATCCAAAAACGTTTGTTTTAAACAGTTTGGTGATGTTTTCCTACCAAAGGAAAACGGCTGATACTGGAACAATTGTTTCACTGTCCTGCAATGTTCAAAATCAAAATTTGACTCTTAAGTTGTTCTTAAACTTAAATGTTGTGCATACAGGAAAAAAAATCATCAGGATGTCTGCACATCCTTAAAAAGTCTTAAATTCAAGTATCTAAAATTAAAGTCTTAAAATGACTTTTAAAAAGAACGTTGGCCTTAAATGTGATAATCACAAGTCTTAATTTTTGTCTATTTTATTTGTTTTATTTGTTTCTCTGTCAAAGTTTGAGTCACATAGAGACATCTTCATTGCGTTTTGTTCTGTGACGCAGAATAAAGCTAACCAGCTAGCGAGGGTATATGAATCAACAAATAAAAATGAATGCCAGTGACAATTATTTGCAAACAGGAACTCTGCTGTGAATTGAAACAACTTGTTTTGTTTTGTTTTTCCAATCCTTGTGCACAGAATGGCTCCAGTCGTCCATATTCTCTGGCGGCCTTCAGACCAGTCAGATCCACTACAACTACAATGAGGAGAAGGACGAGGACCACTGCAGCTCGCTGGGCTCCACCGCTCCAGACAAGGCCAAGCTCTACTCCCGCAGGATCACCCTCAGCGACCACGCGCAGCCCTTCCTCCAGGCTATCGCTGACACCACTCAGGACCACACTGTGAAGGTGGACCAGATAAAATAATGATTTACTAGCCTATTGGAACGACATGAATCCGAATAATAGTGATTCAATTAAATTTTTTTTTCTATTCTAGGACTTTTTGTGCCAAATAGAGCGTTGCTGTAAGCAGTACCACCTTATTACACCCATCACCTTCCCACCGGAGCATCCAGTGGAGGAAGTCGGCCGCCTGCTGCTCTGCTGCTTGCTCAAACATCAGGACCTCGGTAACCTAGCAACGCTGGTTTTCTTCTGACAAATTACTAGCGCTCTTTTATTTCTCTGCCACAAGAATTAACAGTTTATACTAGGAAGCTTACATGGGTAAACAAAGATTTGTAAAGGCTTTTGTTTCTGGATAAATTGACGGTGAACCCTCGTGTGTCACAGGTCATGTTGCTCTCTCACTCGTCAGCCCGTGTGCCTTGGGGGTGGACCAGGGGAAGCAGAGGTCCCTCCCTAAATCAATGATCGATGTCTGTCGCATGGTCTACCAGGCAAAATGTTCACTAATTAAGGTGGGAGCTAAACCTCTGACATCTGCTATCAAGTAGTAATAGTATGTTGAAATGGCCACTTTGAGTTATTTCTAATGTATAAAATGCCTTGAAAAAGTTCACATTTAGTTGTATGTATTTAATTAGGATTTTATGTGATGAATCAAAACGAGGTACTTCAGTGAGATTTGTGTTTTAAAGTTGATTTTTTTTTTTTTTTTTTTTTTTTTTACTTTACCAACATGTTTCTTCTGGCTGGAAGTAATCCTAAACAGACAGTATTATGTGTTTTCTGTCATTTTATAGCACAACCAAGTAACAATGTTATCTTCAGTTGTTTAAAAAAAACTCTGTATGTCAAATATGAGATAAAATAAATTTTACTTTGTAATTCAACGCCTTCAAATTGAGTTTTAAAAACTTCAGCTCTTTCTGAAACTCTAATCTAACTGACCTGAAACTGTTGACCTCATAAAATCACAGTTGAGATTCATTGAAGTTTGACCTTGAAATGCAAAAAACAAAAAAGAGAGAGAAAAGTCAAAGTCAGGGGATATGAATGGCTTATTAAGGCACATTAAGTTGAGAATAAGTGTGTGAAATTTTGCCTTTGCGCTGTCGCACTCCAGACTCATCAGGAACAGGGCCGCTCCTATAAGGAAGTGTGCGCCCCGGTCATCGAGCGCCTCAGATTCCTGTTCAACGAGCTGCGGCCGGCGGTGAGCAACGACCTGTCCATCGTGTCCAAGCTGAAGCTGCTGAGCTCTCAGCCGCGATGGAGGAGGATCGCTCAGAAGCTCATCAGGGACCGAAGGAAAAAAAGAGGTTGGGACTACTTGAACTATTCTGAAAAGTGTCTCTTTTTTTGTGCGTGTGTGTTTTTATTTCGGTACATGCCTGCTAAAGGATTTAGCTGTCCCTCCTTTTAGTGCCTAAGAAGTCAGAGTCTGCTGATGAAGAAGAGCCGAAGCTGGAGAACGAGGGGACCAACGAAGAAGAGCATAACGTCCACATTAGCCCCACTCCTGCAGACAGGAAGTCCCCCACCGGAAAGACGTCAAAGGTAGATTTCTATGGTTCAGTAAGTAGCCGTGTTCCCATTAATGTTAAAATTGAGCAAATTGGAATCATGAAAGTAAATTTGCTTAATGGAAACGCTGCAATTTAAAAAAAAAAAAAAACCTCAAATTTTTTAATTAAAAAGTTTTAGCACTAGAACGAGGTGTTGTGTTATTGAAAATGGTGTATTTCGCAAAACACCGTTTTTGCGTCACACGAGTCATGAGATCAACAACCAGGCATTACTACCCGAAAAGACGATTTTTAATGACTGATGGCATAAACAAACTTCTTAACTTGTGATTTTAATTCCATTTCTTATTTGATGGAAACACTGCAATTGCAAAATTAGCTGGATATCGACAGCTAGTGATGTTTGTGCTCATTGAATTTTTCCGACTTTGCACCTGATCCAAATTCCGAATCCGTAGCAGGACAAGTGGCAGCCGCTGCTAAACACGGTGGCAAACGTCCAGCGGTACCGCTGGCTGAAACACAGCGTCCAGGGAGTCTTCTCTCAGTCCAGCCTGATGGGCACCATCGTGGAGTTTGCGCTGAAGGAAGAGCCGCTGGATGTGGAAAAAATGAGGAAGTGTCTACTTAAACAGGTGCGATTGAAAGTGGGATTTGTTCAGCGCTCCTCGATAATCCGAAACCCTTCATTTAGAAAAGTGTGATTCTTTTTGCCCCCGTTTCATCGCAGCTGGAGAGGGCTGAGGTGAGGCTGGAGGGAATTGACACCATGCTGAAGTTGGCCTCCAAGAGCTTCCTGCTGCCGTCCGTGCAGTACGCCATGCTCTGCGGGTGGCAGAGGGTCATACCCGAAGGGACCAGCATCGGGTAGCTAACCAGATTTTCGTCTAGGCATAAAAACATAATAAGTATAAAAAGTTTGTAGAGGTTGTTTATCATCATAAACTTAACTGGAAGTTTTATAAAACAAAAACTGTGTGGACGTATTTGACTTCTAAATAAAGTAAAAAATTATCTGACTTATAGAAGAACCAAAACCAAGCCTTTTAGCTACGAGGATTTTATATAAAGTCAATGCTGGAGAACATTTGAATAAGTTAATTCCACCAAATATATTCAAACCGAGTGACTTTAAAAATTATTTTAGTTATGTTTAATACTCAGAAGAGATTATTGCCAATTAATTTGCAAAAGTTCTTTGTCTTGAGCTCAAGTGACAGAAATAACAGGATGTACTGTTTCAAAATTAAAGTGTCTACTGCTTTAAAGCAAATGTGCATTTTAGCCCAATAAAATTATGGCAGAGTTTTGATGAGGAGATGAAAAAAATGTTTGAGTATGAATCAATTCTCAACACTGTAAAGAAAAAAATGAAGTCTTAAACATTTCCGAGTGTGAAAAAATGTTGTTTACAACTTGTATTGTTAATCTAATGTCTATGGCAATGAAAGTTTTAATAACTGTGAAATGGCCAGGTTTACACAAGATTTCTTTTCCTTCTCTCTGCTCCCATTTCACTGATTAAATTTGGTAAACGGGGTGAATGAAATGACCGACTGACTGATTTGATCTTTTCAGGGAGCCGCTGTCGGACTGCCTTAAACACGTCGATCTGATCCCTCCCTTCAACCGGATGCTTTTGGAGGTGACGTTTGGGAAGTTGTATTCCTGGGCGATCCAAAATGTTCGCAACATCCTGCTGGAGGCCAGCGCCCGCTTCAAAGAGCTGGGTGAGTGCTGGGAAAAATGTCTGATGGACGGATCGTCATGTTCAGTTACATACGCTCACGAGTACGGCTGCAGCCGATTATTTTTATAATCCACCATTCTATCCATTTATTCTATTAATTGGGTAAAAATGTCACTTTCTGCAGATTATTTAATCGCTTCTCTTTAATTTTAAACTAATGCTATGATTCACTTGGTGAAGCAGAGTTTTAAACTGCGAGTCTTGGGTAGTCGGTGAGTTATGATCAACTGTTTCAAACGCAACATAAAAAGAAGTTCAAGACCCAAAACTGTTGAGACGTTTGTCTTTAAAAGAACTTTTATCGATCAACATTTTGCGTCTGTTTTTTCTGACCGTTTGCAATCAAAATCGCCATTATTATGGTCCCACTGTAGAAACATTTGCAAGGTATTTGGACCATTTTACCTCATTTAAACACCTTTCCAAATCTACACAGAAAAAAAAAAACCCTGTTTAAGCAAGTTGAATCACTCGAGTTTTCTTGCTCCGTAGCATCATTGACTTCATTACAAGAATCTGTTGATTTCTACATACTAAGCTTCATTATCCAATGATTTGCTGTCCGATATAGGCGTGCAGCCGGTCCCTCTACAGACCATCACCAACGAGAACCCGGCCGGACCGAGCCTCGGCACCATTCCACAGGCCCGCTTCCTGCTGGCCATGATCCACATGCTGTCCCTGAAGCACGGCTCCAACAGCCTCAGCCTCTTGCTGAACTCTGGCCTTCTGGCCCTCACTCAGAGCATCCTCAAGCTTATCGGTGCGTTTTCACCAGGTGACCTGGAACGGGTGGATTTATGAACCAATCTGAGTTTCTGTTTTACGCTGTCCGATGTTTGTAGGCCCCAGCACAGACAGCAGCGAGGAGGACCTCAGTTTGTGCGCTCACGGAGGCTCGGCCACGGTCCTGGAAGAGTCCAGGAAGGAGGCGGCCCCGGCGCCCCTGCCCGCTTCCGGCCCAGAACTCGCCGCCATGATGAAGATCGGCACCAGAGTGATGAGGGGAGTGGACTGGAAATGGGGCGATCAGGTAAATAAATGTTTTTATTTTTTGAAATTGTGGTTAATTTCTGGCTCTGTTATTAATTAATCGTATTTTAATTGACAAATTAATCAACATTTTCAGTTCAAGATCCCTTTTTGCTGCTGAATTCTTGAATTAATAGTCATGTGAGATCAATAACAAAGATACTTATTGTTTTTAATCTTTTATTTAAGTTATTTAACCATCAAGTTGCAAAATGCTTTTGTCTAGTTGGCTTTCAAATGTTTCATGATCATTCATGGAACTACTTTTAAAAAACCACTTGTATATGCAAACTGTAGACGCTGACATTATCTGTGTGGACGTCTGTGCTGCTGCAGCATGTTTAGCATTGAGATGCTATTTTAGCTTGAATAGCTTCACTGGTAAGCTAACTCCTTTTAGCACAACTTGAACACAATAGTGTTATCTCAGCGTCCCATCAGATCGTTTTTTTTAATTTTTAAAAAATAAAAATTAACACCCAGTGGGTCGAGAAAGTGACTGCGTTGTCCGTCGCTTTTCACGGATGTCACTTGTTCTTCAGAATTATGAGCGTACCAGAAATGCTTTGTATGTTTACAAAAAAAAGCGCAATTAATTGCATTAAAATCTGTGATTAATTCATTGAAATGAACACGTTGGGGCCCCAACCCTCATATTGTTGTTTAGTTTAAACAATTTAAGTCTTCACGGTCATTCCAGGACGGCCCCGCTCCCGGTCTGGGCCGGGTCATCGGAGAGCTGGGCGAGGACGGCTGGATCCGGGTCCAGTGGGACACCAGCAGCACCAACTCTTACCGGATGGGCAAAGAGGGCAAGTACGACCTGAAGCTCGCAGAGCCGCCACCGGCCGCCCAGCCCACCGCCGAGGACTCGGACACGGAGGACGACACAGGTCGGTGTGCGCGTCTGACCGCAGCTCCAAGGCAACACACGGACGTCAGAGTAGGAGCTGTAACACGGCTTCCTCCTTGTTTCAAAGAAGGCGAGCTGATAGAGAAGAGCAGCCACCCAACAGCCATGATGTTGACCAGCACTGTCAACCTGCTGAAGACGCTCTCTCTGTCCGCCGGGATGTACGCCGAGGTCCTGCAGACGGACGCCATTCGGACTCTGTGCGGACTGCTGAGGATGCTGGTGGAAAGTGGAGTTAACGACAAGTCGAGTAAATAAACTCCTCATGATGATTACGATTTAATTTCTTTTTGTTGGAGATAATTTTAACAGGAATTACTTTTTTGGTGTCAGGTTGTCATTCCCACAGGCTGGTGTCTCGGGAGCAGCACCGGAGCTGGTGCACTCTGGGCTTCGTCCGCAGCATCGCCCTCATGCCTCAGATGTGCAGCACCCTGAGCACCTCCGCCTGGATCGGCCTTCTCATTCGAATCGTCGAGGGCCACCAGTCCTTCAACGCCATCACTCTGCAGAGACAGGTTGGTTAGCCGGATGTGGACGCTGGATTAAATTTAGTTATTGGGTGTCGGCTTGGAAAGCAGAAGCTACAATCCATAAAGGTTTTCCAAATTATTATTTTTAGCATAGAACTCAATGAAGCTTAAGTGTAGGATAAAACAAACACCTGCTTTTAAAATTGGATTTATTGTGAACGTGACCTGTTTGTTTTCTTCTGTGTTTTGGAGTAAAATTGTATACGTTTGAATGAAGTCATAACTATCTCCAGGACCGAAAGTTTAGAGGAAGAAGTTTGTGGGTGTCCCCTCCTTTTTCTTACTGTTATTTAGTCATTTGTTCTGAAAGCAAAACCAATTTTTAGCTGTGTTTTTTATGGAACAGTGGCTGTGAAAAGGAGTTTTATTAATTTAAAACCAAACTGTTAAAAAAAATCACATTTTAGCATGTGTTTAGCATCTTATTTTAGCAATTAGCATGACTAGACACAAACAGCAGTCTTCCTTGGTTGTGTTCACGTCCTTGAAAAGTCTTAATTTCATGAATGTGACTCGAGGCTACCACTAACTAACATACCCTTGCTAGCAAGCTAGCTTTTTTTTTTTTCCTTTTTTCTTTTCTTTTAATTATACCTCGGATAAGTGCAAATTTATTACCAGTTGGCTGGACAAAGTTAATAAATTTCTGTGGAGGTTCAGGTCTTCAATTGCATTCATACTGGTCTTAAAAAAGGTCTTGAAAAGTCTTAAATTTGAGCTGGTGAAACCAGCAGGGATTTCAAACTCATTTTGTGGCTAAATATATTAATAAAAATACCCATTAACAAACTTTTAAAATATTATGCACTGCTCAAAAAAATAAAGGGAACACTCAAATAACACGTGTTCGATCTGAATGAATGAAATATTCTCATTGAATACTTTGTTCTGTACAAAGTTGAATGTGCTGACAACAAAATCACACAAAAATCATCAATGGAAATCAAATT